>NW_027154587.1:0-189 GCF_002600585.1 Cystoisospora suis
CATATGCATACATATCTATCTATTTATACTTACGTGTATGTAGGGGATATGCCCACCTGCTTTGAAGCTCTGCTTCTTACATCTCTCTTTCTCATTGCGAAACTGCCTATGTACCGACTATGCATGTAAATCTTTCTATCTATCTACGGATATAAATGCATATATGTATCTATCTATACATCTATCTAC
>NW_027154587.1:699-2600 GCF_002600585.1 Cystoisospora suis
TCTCCTTCTTCTTCTCCTCTTTTTCTTTCTTTCTCTTCTCTTCCTCCTTTACGCCTGTTTGTCTCCTTTCCAGCCGTCTCCAGCAGATACATGCATACATAAATATATTTATATATATATCTATATATATATGTATATATATATGTATATATATATATATATATATATCTGTAGATCCATGTGTGTACTATGTGTCAAGATCGGAGTGCGCTGACATACGTCTTAATGTTTCTGTATGTATCCTCCACTCACTTCTTTCTCTTCCTATGCTGCACAGCCATATATACATATATATATATGCATATATATATATATATATGTGTATGTACAAGGAGCTTTTCTGAAGTCTGTAGCGAAGGTATTTATTTAGAGAGAGTATTTCTGCATGTCTCTACTGTTAATGTATACTTTCCTTGATCGACGTCTAGAGATGTATGCAGGTAAAGGCTGTCTATATTTCTACACACATATGTATATGTATATATATATATGTATATATGCATATTTATACACATAGATATTCATATAGATATTTGTATGAATATGTTTCGTAGAGCGCATGCCCCTCCCCTCTCGATTTTGCTGACACATCGCCTTTAGACTTCTCTTCTTTCTCTCCTTGAATAAAACATTCTCTCTCTATATATCGATATATACATAGATGCATGAATTTAGTTTCTCTTATATACATGTCTCTCTGTATATATGTATATATGCATGCATGCATGTTGTTTGCACGGCTGTGCTAGTAGCAGTCTACGTCTCTAAGTGTCTACAGTAGATTGGTCAATTTCTTTCACTTTCTTTCTTTCGTCAGCTTTCTTTCTTTCTTTATCTTTCTTTCTTTCTTTAGGCTCTGCGGTCTCAGTCACATCAGTTTCGCACGTAAGATGGTCGATATGGAGGTAGATGGGAAATCTCTCTTTCTCCGACAGAAACAATCTCTGAAGAAGAAGATCCACCCCTGGATTGCCCCTATATCTCTCTTCTCTCGATCGATTTCTCTTTGCATGCTCTCTGTCTCTCTTCTTTCTCTATCCGTCGAAGGAAGTGCATGCATCAACTGTAGAAAAGTTGCATACATACATACAAACTTATTCTACAGCATATAAATAAGGCATCGAGACTTTCTCTACAGGCTTCCTATTAAGAAGACTGTCTATCTCTTTATCTTCATCTACGTATTGCTACGCTCTTTGAATCATCTGTCTGTCTGTCTATCTATCTTTAGTCTATCTCTCTTTAATGTATCCACCTGTCTATCTACCTCTCTATCTACTATCCGTCTGCCTTTAGTCGAGAGAGAGATATATCTCATCCATCTGCACGTCGACAAGTATACGTCTGTCTGTATGTCTCTCTCTCTATGTAGATCCATGTATGTATGTATGTGTATTGTATCATATGTATATGTTGTCATTTGCCTTTCTTTTCATGTGTATGTTTTCTGTTAACTTTGTGCATGCATGCAAATGATGGGTCTCCCGGCCTTGGTGTGTTCGGTAGGTTACTAGAGCAGAGGAGGTTACCTCGGGTCGGCTGGTCGGACCTGTCAGTTCGCCTCTTCCTCTCTCACCTCTCCGCTACAGATAGGTAAATCCCCCTATCAAGACAAACATACATCTATCTATATGTATCTATATATATCTGCCTATATATGTGTCTCTATTCATACGTAGAAGTCAAGAACGAATCACGTCTTCACTGTGTCTTCTTTCTTTAGCCTTCTTCTCCTTCTTCTTCAAACACTTCGCTCCCCACCTTCATCTATTCATCCTGTCTTTCTCTAGAATAGCAACATTTAGATAGAAATCTCTCTTTCTTATTCACCCTTCAATCAGACTAGCTGAAATAGAAACCTCTGTCTCCAATCTCTCTATCTCTGATCTGTCTATCTATCT
>NW_027154587.1:2737-9166 GCF_002600585.1 Cystoisospora suis
AGATAGATGCTAGGTCGATCTATGCAGATGCTTTAAGTGCTAGGACTCTCATCTCTATAGAGAAAGTGTCTGTAGGAAGAGGATGAAACATAACAAGATTTCCTCTTCTTCTTCAGTTTGTAGACAGAGTGGAGTTAGCTGTCTTTCCTTGCTGTAGATAAAGAGGAAAAAGAAGCCCCTTTTTCAGCTGTCTATACGCCCTGAGAAGCAGACTCGTCATCCTGTAGACAGTATATACAACTTGGCGTTCTTCATGCAGGAATGAATTTTCTCCAGAGATTTTCCTTTCGTATTCTCGTCTCTAACTAATTTCTGTTCCTCTCTTACAGCCTAACTCGATGTGAATTCTCTACTCAATTCGTTACTTTTCTATTTTACTTTCTNNTCCCGGGTGTACATACACCTGACTGTTCTTCTTATTATGAAGTAACAATCAGATTGGCAATGTAGGTGTCGGAGAAAGAGAGGGAAGGATCTATAGTCGTCTTGTTGCTGAGAGAAATTTCTACTTCGCTCATGGAATTGGCAGGTAAAACTCAAAGACATCCTCACCTCTCTCCAATCTATCTTTAATCTATCTTTAATCTATCTATCTCCAGTCTACCTCTTTATGTCTCTTTGGTGTGTCTCTCAATTTCTTTATCTGCCTAGACGACAGCCTGGTAGGAGCGATGCTGTCTATACATCATTGTATTTGTGACCTTCTTCTTCTTCTTTCTACGTCGCCATCTTTCTTTGTCTTTATCTCTCTTCTCCATCTTTAGTAAGTCGCCATCTCTTGAATCGGAGAGAAGAGAGGGCATGCATAAGTGTATCGTAGTCTGTCAGGTAGCAAACAGAATCCCCCGAGAAGAACAAGAAGAAGAAGAGAGAGCTTTCTCTCTCTTCTCTTTGCGAGCTCTATCTTATCCTATCTTTCCATGGTAGATGTATCAGAGAGAAGAAATTCGTCTGTCTGTCTATTCATATCAAGAAAAGATCTTCATACATTTCTCTATAGGGAAGCAAGATTTGGATAAGCCGCTTGAATCCCTCTCCTTCTCTCTCTCTTTTTCTTTCTTTCCTCTCATTTTCTTTCTAGAGTCGATATTTGTCTTTTTCATCTTCGTTTTCTTCTTCGTCGTCTGTTTCTTCTTTCTATCTTTGTATTCTTCTCGTTTCTTTTCTTTGATTGAATATAGGTCTGGAGATCTCGCGGCCTTGCAGCCTAAAGCGCCAGGTTCCTCGTTGCTCTACGCTCTTACTCGCCGCCTCGGTCTTCATGCAATTCACATCTGCGGAATTAAGGTATGATGATACACTCCTTCCTCTCTTCTTCTCTCTTTCTCTCTCCTTCTTCTACATTTCCTTCTTGTTCTTCTTCTCCTCCTCCTACTTCTTTTTCAATCGTTCCTTCTTTTTCTTCTTCTTCTTTCCTTGTCTTGAATTTCTCCTCATCTTCTTCTTCTTTTCCACGTTTTCTTTTCTTTTGTCTGTCCTCATCGATCTATCTTCATTCTGTCTCGAATCGATCCATGGATCTTTTCTTCTTCCTCTTCGGTTTTCTTCATTCTTTTCCTTGATCTTTTGTGTGTCTGTGTGGTGTATGTACAGAGCGCTGTCTCCTGTCTCCCCGTTCCCTTGGCGACGGGCATGTCTTTGTCTCTCTGCTTTTCAGCACTGAGGGATCTTCGAGGTTCTCAGGCTCAGTATATCATTATGTCTCGTATAGATCAAAAGGCATGCTTAAAGTCGATCTATACAGCAGGTATCTCTCTTCTCTTCTTTCTCTCTTTCTGCTTCCTCTTCTTCTCTTTCTGGGTCTTTCTTGTCTCCTGATATGTTGTCGCATGCATGCATCCAGAGATTGTCTCTTTTTCTCTCAGTGAGAGTGTGATATATACTTGACGTAGAAAGATCATATGGATTACATCTTGTTCCCATCGTCTCTCATCTTCATAGACGAGAAGATCTATGTGTACTTGTATATACATGGAAGAGAAGATCTATGTAGACATGTATATACACAGGTGGGTCTATTACAGGATACAATGTTTATATGAAGAGATGTGGAGAGGCAAGGAATTCGGGAATGTCTATCAGTGTGTGGGAACGAGGTAAGAAGGACAACAGCGCTTGCATAGGCGAAGGAGAGAGGAAAGAGCGAGACTGTACAAGATACTCCCTAGACAGCTCCCATACATACACATATAGACATGTAGACAGAGAGAAAGACAGCATATAGTCTTCACTAGAGAGCATAGAAGTATCTCTCCACATACGCACGGGAACCTGAATAGATAGAAAGATAGATAGATTAGAGATAGAGATGGCTTGCAGATGTGTTTCTATCTTGGTAGGGGTTGTCTATGTTCCTGGTGTGAGCTGAGGTATCCTGCAGAGGTATGATGGAAAGAGAAGGAGCATGTCCACATGTATGTATATATATGTGTATGTATGAGATTCAGCTAGCTAAACATGTAGACATACAGCTAACCGTTCGGATGACAGCAGACACCTATGTCTAGGGAGTCTCTTTGCGCATCGTCTTCATCACACACATATATACACTCCTTACCTCTTTTTTCTACTTCTCATGCATGCGTAGAAATGAGGAGCCAAGACGCTTCGGGCTGTTTATTCTTTAATTTTCTCTCTCTATGTGTACATACAATTACGTGGATGTATGTGTGACTTTAATTTTCGAGGTGACGGACGTTCATATACATCGATGATGCTTACATATCTATATGTATAGATACACATGTATACGCAGACGGAAGAGTAGACCAAATCTATCTATCTGTCTATCTTCGATGTGTTTACTAATCTATGCAAGTCCCCTATGTATATCTTTTTATCTAACTGACTTAATTCCGGGATTGCCCTTAGATTTCGATGGATGTGCGTGTCTGAGTCTTCTCTGGCGTCTGTAGGTTATAAGGCGGTGGTTATAGACATGCAGCGAGCTGATAAGAAAGGGAGCTTCGCTTTAGAGACAAATCTACCTGCTATTGAAGGTAAGAAAGAGGGAGGTCTAGGTGTCTCCTCTCCTTCTACCCGACCCAGCAATGCATGCGCATCGACCTCTTCACGTTAGTGTTGATGTGACTGGAGCTCATCCAAGTTCCTTCACTAGCAATTTCGAGTGCATGCAACTCCTTGCACTAGGTAGACATGTCCCATTCTTCGCTAGCCAGCTAGACACTTGAACCCGTGTCTGCATTTCCAGACAGATGAAGGACACGAAAGCGTGAAGACCAGCTATCCATCCCCTACCGTATTCATATACCCACTTCTCTCTCTGTATCTATCTATGTATATATACGTGAGTGTATATCTACATGCATGCATACAGGACCACTTGTATATCTAATCGCCTTTATATGTGAATTATAAAGCCCTTCACGTGTGTATGTGAATGAGTATATACATGACATAGGTATGTATGAATATGTATGTATAGATCTGTAAGAATATATAGATGTCTCTGTAGAGCCAGTAGATATACCTATACGTAGAGGGAGAAACGAGGTGTAGAGAGGAGACATCTTGCTCGTCTGCTTTTTTCAGAGGCAATCGACAGGCTAGGTGCAGATCGAGTTTTGTGTGTGTTGAGCACTACATCGACGTTTGCACCTCGAGAGCCCGATCAAGTCGATGCTATCGCTCAGGTATGCATGCAACTGACTAGCTAACTACCTACCTCCCGTCATCTGAAGAGAGAGGAGTAGTTACAGATGAACTCATCTTTTGAAGGTTTTCTTCTTTCTCGATATTTCTCTCGACGACAAACAACTTCCCAGGACAAGGGAGACAGCTGAGGGTGTAAGAGAGAAAGATTCTTTTCTCTCTCTATCAAAGTAGAAACATGCGATCTTCCTAGGGAGTTGTGCCGATACCTATGCATGCATCATCCGTCAAATACGTGATCTATGCTATCTAGATCCAAGCTGCATGCAAGAGGAGGAGGCGACAAAGCCTTCTTAAGTCTCGCGTTTCTCAGGTGTTTCTTACCAAAAGGCTGTGACGTAAGCATATGCAGATACACATATATCCTCGCACATACAGAGAGATAGATAGATAGATCAAAGATAGATAGATAGATAGATTAAAGATAGATAGATAGATTAAAGATAGATTAAAGATAGAGAGGTGGATAGACCAGAGATCGAGAGATTTTTATCGTGAGTCGTGCGGTTGAGAGTGGCTTTGTATGTTTGGTGGAATTTCTAGTTCTTTTGTCGAGCATGTCCAAGAGCTTCATTTTAGGTCGATCTCTCCACCTACCATAGCAAGAGACTTCTTTCTCTTCTTCTCGTCTCTCTATTTCTTTTTGTCACTCTCCTGCGTTTTCTTTTCAAGTAGACATCTCTCTCTATGCCTTCATTCTTTCTCTGCTGGAATTACTCCTTAGTGTATGTACACCGTGTCTAACTGCTTATCGTACTTCTGATCGAGAATCTCGCGTGGTACATGTTCTTTTGTTTTTTCTTCCTGTTCATTCATAGATCTCTCTGTATTCGCCTGACAGCTCTGTGGAGAAAACGGCAGGAAAAGATGTAGAAATCTCCCGCACGCATGAGGATAGATTCGTCTCTCTCCTACGATGGTGTATGTACACCTGGTGCGATAATAATGCTATCTACTCCATACACTTCAACGAGACATACACCTTAACTCTCTTGTCTTTCTCTTGTATTTGGCGTTTTGACAAATCATTTTTCTAGCTGTCTGTCTTCTTCGTCATTTCCTTCCTTTCTATCTCTATCAGCAACTGAAAGAAAAAGAAAGAACTGCATGCATGCCTGCATGCATAGATATCATTTCTCCATGTACACATACGCAAGTTGGTTGAGTTGTCTATATCAACACACACTCACACAAAGATAAGAAGGAGAGATTTCCATACGAAATCTCAAACTCCATCCATATATACGCATGTAGATGTATAGATGTATACATAATGCTATCATATGAAGGCGTTCCCGAAGATATATCCTACATGTGTGCATGTACACCTATAGATATCTATCGATATGTGAATAGAATAGGAGAGAGCGAGAGGTAAACGTAGAGACGGACTTGACACGTCATAGGACTCATCAGCGCAGCTCTCTCATGGAAGAGGAGAATGAAGAATGACGAAACATTTATATTTATGAATACAGATCTGACTAACTATCTCTCTTTATACGGTTTGTCTTTTCTTTCTCACTCTTTCTTTCTTTCTCTTTCTTTCTTAGATGTGTAGAGAGAAGAATGTGGGGCATGTGATAAATCACGCCTACGGACTTCAGTGCAGCAAATGCTCTCACCTCGTTGACCAGGTACATCCAAAAATACACAATACAGACAGATAGAGAGAGAGAGATAACTAAAGAGAGAAAGAAACATAGAGAGATAGAAAGAGAAGGTAGATAAAAAGAAAGAAAGAAAGGGAAACCCTCGCGCTAAATACAAGATACATACAAAGTATAGCAGGCACATGTATATGTGTATATATCTGTACATGTGTATAAATGTGTATGTGTATATTATGATGTATGAGATCTGGAGAGTTGTATGTCTCTCCATGGGTCTCCCTGTCTGTCTGCGGCGTGAACGTACGGAGGAGGAGAAGAAGAAGAAGAAGAGCGACGAGGATAACGCTGGCAATAATGATACAGTCTATACCATTTCTTCTCCGTCTATCATTCCTGTCTCAAAGACATATATATAGATAGATACACACACATACATATATATATATTTGATACATCGCTTTGTTTCTCATCCCTTCTCCACATTACCCTCATCTATTCATGTTCCCTGGGAGTCTATACACGAGAGCTCTCTATGTCGATCATATACCTTGCAAACCTTCAGTCCGACACAGAAATGTTTCTCTCTCTCTGTACGTCTATATAAATATCTATCTATCTATTTATATCTATCTATCTCTCTTTGATCTATCTACCTCTCTACCGTCTGGAGACTTATGTGAATGATGGAGAATTCGTACGTGAAGAGATGCAAACACTCTCTTCGACGGGGTAGAACGACGTGCTTATTATGCATGCAAAGGATACACGGACAACCCTCAAGGTACTAAACCGCATACTGAGAAGTCTCTATCTATCTTTCTATACATGCGTACATACATCTGTCTGTCTACATATCTATATATATATATAGGTGTTGAAGGAGAAGAAGAGGAAGAAGAGGGCGTCATTTTTCTTTTTGGTCTTCTTCAGTCTGCCTGTAGGTGTCCTTCCTATCCTAATGAGACTTCTCCCCTCTCTTTCTCTACCTTTCCACGTGTCTAGTAAAGCAATGAGTGTCTTCTCATGTTGTCCCTCCATCCATACATGGAGACATAAATTCATCTATCGATGGCTATGTTCTCCGCCTTGATGTGGGTAGCTACTTTCTCTCTCTTGTATTAGTGTGTGTATCTTCTTCTTCTTC
>NW_027154587.1:9473-9851 GCF_002600585.1 Cystoisospora suis
AGATAGATAGATAGATATACTAAGTATCTGTATATATGTGTATATACCTATAGTTGTATCTCTTCATGCATCACATATATGGGTATACACCGTATGGAGGGGGATAGTAACATTGAAGTGCATGCAAACACAGAGGTGTCCAATAGCTTGTTGAGACAGGAGATCTCTTCTTCTTCCTTCTTGTGTATTGAATGGTCTTAAGAAGGATTTCTCATTTCTTTCTTCCTTTTTCCCTTGGAACCCCTCGCGCAGATCCTCGATATCTCCATACTAGATCTTGCCTCCCCATGACTTTCTCATAACTCTTTTTGCTGCGACGCAGAATCTTCTATAGTGTCCTTCTCTTCTTCTTTCCCCTTCTTCCTCTTGTTCTCCTTC
>NW_027154588.1:0-13007 GCF_002600585.1 Cystoisospora suis
TATCTATCTATATCTATCTATCTCTATCTATAGCTATCTATATTTATCTATATCTATCTTTAATCTATCTATCGTTAATCTATCTATCTTCAATCTATCTATCTTTAATCTGTCTAGTAGGAGCGGTAGGTGTAGATCTCCAGATAAGTCGGTCAAGAAAATCTTAGCTGTCTGCTGACCGCGCTGCATTGATAGGGTACGTATCTATCTTTAGTCTATCTAGCTTTAATCAATCTATCTATGTATCTATCTACAGATATCTAATAGATGGTGAATGTGTCTCTCTGTCGCCATATCTTCGTATCTCATTGCATGCGTAGACAGGAGCCTTCACATTCATCTACATAGTTTGCAGTAGGCACTGACTACTACGCTAAGAATTTCCTCCCTTTTTTCCTCTAAGACGGTCTTTCCCAGGTGTTACTTCTATCTCCCTTCACATCTTCATTTTCTTCTTTCTTCTCGTCTTTCTCTCTCTCTTTCTCAAAGAGACTTCTTTCTTTCCTTCTCATCTTTTCCATTCTTCTTCATCCTATCGAATATCTCTCTTCTTCTTTTCCTTCGCCCCCTTCTTGAAACTCCTCTTGTTTCTCAACCTCTCTCCTTCTCTGTTCGAATTCTCAGTTAGCTAGCTAGACAGACAAAGTCAAAGACGACATAGTCGTCTAGCTAGCTAGCTAACTACCCAGCTAGCCAATCGATAGTCTCACGGTTCTTTCTCTTCTAGCGACACCTCACCTCCCTCATCTTTCCCTGCATGCATGCATGCAGTGTAATTGGCTGGGGGTTTGCTGTACAGAGAAAGTGGCGGAGCTTCATTTACTCTGTGAGAAACTTGGAGAGACTTTATCAGGTGAAGGATTTAACTATTATAACGAGGATAGGCAAGAGATAGGGGATGAAAAGGTAGAAGAGAGAGATGAAGAAGGAGAAGAGGGAGAGAGAGGAGAAAGAAGAAGTAGAAGAAAAGGAGAAGAGAGAGATAGCTATTCTACTGCTAACGGTAGACGGGATGGAAGGTCTTTGTCTCCTAGTGATAAGGCAATACTAGCCGTCGCTTCAGCATATGCAGTAAGTCTGTAGTCATTCTTTCTTTCTTTCTTTGCCTTTCTTTTTCTCTTTAACTTTCTTTTCTTAAACTTCCTTTCTTTCTCTCTTTCTTTCTTTCTTTGACTCTCCCTCTTTCTTTCTTTTCGGAGACTGTGAAAGTGGCAAGGATAGACAGAGAGAGAATGATAAGTGGCTAGTAGACTAGAAAGCTTTAGATGGATTGAGATAGACAAGAGCACCATCAACGGCCATAGCAGTAGTGGGGGGTGAAGAAGAAGAAGGTCTTCCATACTTTCTACTACACGATATCTCTTTTGCACATTCATCCACGGACGTACACAAGTCTCCCCCTGGTCTACTTTTTCCTATCTATATCAAGATCTCTCTACCTCTCTCTCTATATATATATCTATATTTTATGCCTGTCTCTCTCTATATACATATCTATATGCCTGTCTTTCTTTCTCCATATATGCGTAAGTCTCTACATGGAGAGACTTAGAGAGGGAGGCTGTGTGAAGAGACAGCGTACTTCCTACCTGCCTCATTGGGCGCGATCTACCTAGCCTTTTCCTCCTCCTCCTTCTCCTGCTGCTGCTACTACTACTGCTACTACGACCGTATCATCACTGTCGTTATACAGAATACTTGTAGACACGGAGATGTAGAGAGAGATGACGGAGATAGATATGTATATAAAGAAGTACAGGTATATAGATAGAGATAGAGATTGTATAGATGTAGATATATCTTCTCTGGCATGTCTCAGAGGGCTTTATGGAATTATGTTTTCGCTGAAGCTTCTCTCTCTCTGTCTCTGACCGGCTCTATCTATATCAAGAGAATACTCAAGAAGAAGAAGGCTCCTGTCTGTCTATCTATCGATCTGTGTTTGCATGCAGTGTCTTTCTTCTGTCTAGAGAAGAAGAAGAGGTTGAAGAGACTGAATGGATCATGAGATATGTAATAGATGTCTGCGACTACGAGAGTCTTTTATGATAAGAAGTAAAAGAAAAAGCCCATCAGTTAGAGATATTTCCTGCTGCATGCCTACTTATGTATCTTATATCCATTCTTGGGCTTCCTTGTACAGGAGGGAAGTCTTCTCATTGCAGAAGGAACCTACGCAAAAGCCATCGAATTTCTCACGTAAGTAAACGTACAGATACAAACACATGAGAGAGAAAGAAAGAAAGAAAAAGAAAGAAGAAAGAAAGAAAGGTTGTTTTACTATACATTTGTCCTTGTCTTTGCTTAGTCTATTTCACTCCCTAGCTCTTCATGATGGGAGAGGAGGAACACTGTCGTCTTCTTCTTTTTAAGTGTCTGTAAGAAAATTCTCTTCAAAGCTGACTGCCTTCTCTTCTACTTCTTCTTCTTCGTAGACTGTACATTATACATATAGACGTTTGCATACAGCCAACGAGGAGTGAAGTAAGTGTATGTACACTTTAGAAGTGTGAGTGTGATAGTCTGCAACACTTCATATCCAAAGACAACTTCCCCCTTCACGCCTTCCTCCCGCGGTCGCTTCTCTCTTTGTCGTCTTTTCATTCATGTCCTTTCTTTCTTTCTTTCTCTCATCTCTTTCTCCCGTTAACTTTCTTTCTTTCCTTCTATCTCTTCCCTTCTTTCTATCTCTTTTCTTTCTTTCTTTCTTTTTGACTGTGGTGTTTGGAAAATGTTTGATCAGAAAGACAGTCTCTCCGTCAGAGCAGGAGGTTTATCTCAACCCTTCTTGGCTCCCCGCTCAGATTGCCTTAGCGCATGCAGTCTCAGCTCAGCTTGAGGAACAAGAAAAACAACAAGAAGAAGAAGAAGAGAAAGAGACAGAAGAGACAGATCAAAAAAGGGAAAGAAACCCCTATTCATGTGGGGCCTCCTTATCTTCCTCTGGCGCTCCGTCGTCGTCTTTCTTCACCCCAGGAATTCCGCCACCTTCTTCTCGTAGTCAAGTCAGGGGTATCTACAGACTCCTTATCTCCATTTTCAAAGGGTATGTATGTCAGTTCCTAATGTATCGCATACATATACATATATGCATGCAGAGACATACGAAGAGACAGAGAGAGAGTGAACTTGTATGTAGCCCGCTGGCCAGAGAGAGTGTTGGTGTGCGTCTATACATGGACGGTCCTAGACGTATAGATGTATATGTATAGAGAGAGAGAGACGAGGAATGGGTGTCATATCTACAGATATCTATCTCTCTATATGGATCTGTGTATATGTGTGTAGGTCCTCATACAAGAGCGTCACGTATAGACACCTACATACATCGGTATCTGTCTCTCCCCTACCCGTACATCTATATGCATGTTGACGGAAATATACCGACCTCTTCATCCGTGCATATCTCTCTCTCTCTGTCTCTCTATCTCTATGTCTATGAATATCTACAATGCGTATGAATTGGATCGAATCATGAAAATTCTTAGTCTCTATTCACCTTCTTCTATTCTTATTGACAGAGGAGGGAGGCGCCTGGCGATAGGGCATCTATCAGTTCATCTCTCTCTTTCTTCTTTTCCTCTCTCTCCCTCTCCTTCTTCTGTTTGAGAGAAGAGAAGAGAAAGAATGGTCATCGGACTAACGTGGAATTCTTCAGCTCCTCACAAAATCGTCTCGGAGAGACGCGATAAAAGAGAAAGAATGAGAGAAGAGCCACTTCATTGCATGCAATTTTGCCTTGTTTTTCTTTGCATGCGTGCTCATTCCCATCCTCGGCATTCCCTTCTTCACGAGAAACCACCAGACATGACCTTCTCCACCTACATACAAAGAGAGATAGATATCTACAGAGAGGAAAATACGTAGATAAATATATATATATATATATATGTAGATACAGAAGCACATGTGCTCATGTATATGTATGTATGTATGTGTAGATTCATCTACTATCGTACTCGTTATAGATGTATACGACAACATATATGTGTATCTGTCCATGTATACATAGATATAGGGAGATAGATATACATAAACATTCAAGGGATGCTTATGAAACGACATAGACTTCACATCATCCATCTTCCTACACCTCTCTATACCTCCTTCTCTCTATATGTCTATCTATCTTTGGTCTATCTGCTATCTTCACTCTATCTTTAATCTATTTATCGTCAATCTATCTATCTTGTATTTTTGCGCTTGTTCATCTCCTTTCTTAAGTCGAGAGCTTTTCTGTCTTCTCTGCTTTTTCCGTGTTTGGCCTGTAGAGACGCAAAGTCCCACCTCTACCTAGCGAATGAGATTCTTCTCATGGAAGAGAAGGCTCACTTTCTCTCTTCCAGAGAGTCTTGCTTAGCAGAAGAAGAAGAAGAAGAAGAAAAAGAGGAAAAAGAAGAAAGCCTTTGCGCAACTCGCATGCAACGGCGTTCTCAAAGAAGAAGAAGAATAGAAGAAGTCTGTCATTATCTCAGAGCTGCTCTGTGAGTGGGCTTTTCTTTCTTTTATTTTTTCTTCAGACAATCTCATGATTCAGGTGTACATACACCACATTTTGTCACCATTCGGGAGAGTGAAGAGAGGCCTCGTTGAAGCTGCTGCTTTTCATGGCTTTTGGAGAGTGTCTTTCTCTTTTTTTTGCATCCTCATTGTCATGAGTAATAAAGAAACTCTCTATTAAAATGAAGAAGAAGAAGAAAAGAGAAGAAAATGAAAGAATGAAAAGAACAACTTCTCAAGATAGAGCAAGATGATTAACTTTCTCACTACTCATACAACGACCACCACTCCCACTACAATGTCTCTCGTTTCCCTTCTCTCTTTCTCTTTCTTTCTTTCTTTCCTTCTTTCTTTCTTACTCTTTCTTTCTTTCTTTCTTTCATTTTGTCTGTATGGTTGCCTGTGTTGAGTGTGTATGTCTTTGGCATCTATTACGATTAGCTCGGCCAAGGCGAACCTTCACAAAGACAGAGAGAGAGAAGAAGAAGAAAGCCCTTCTTCTCCTCACGTCTCTATATATTCATACACCTAGACACGTTTGTGTAGTTAGATGAAAATGAAGAGGGTAGGTCTAGTTAGAGATACATACAGTCTGTTTCTATAGATAGCGATAGTTAACTTATACAGGTAAGCATAAATGTCGACTAATGCTAGATAAAAGATTGATAGACCCAAGAGAGAAAGATAGATAGGGGATCTTTCTGATCAACACGACTATCATTTCTTTCTCTTCTATTATTCCCTTGTTTCTCTTTATCATTCTTTCTGTTTTCCCTATTATTGTTGCTTGACGTCTCCTCATTCCTTCGCCTTATATTCGGGAAGAGCTTGATTGAGTAGTCGTCTCGAGAAAGAAAGATGATCTATTTATTCGGGAGAAACCAGCAGCAGTCTTTCTCTTCTTCTTCTTTTGCGCTTTTCTTTCTCAGAGAGCTCGATAAGCGAGATGTAACGATTCTCTATCAATATGCAAGAGTTCTACTCCATTACTATCGACATAGATCTAAGGAGGCTCTAGATCTTATAGATCGTGCGTTGGTCGAGTGTACGTACACCCGAGAAGCGGGGCCTATTCGAGGTAGAGGAGACATCATCGACTTGGAAAGGGATGAAGAGAAGAACAAGAAGAGTCAGCAAAATCATGTTTCCTTGAAAGAAAGAAAGGAAGAAGAGGAAAGAGAGGGAGACATAGAAAATCTTGACGATGAAGACCATCGTGAAAATTGCCATGAAAGAGGAAACCCACGGGAGGAGGAACTTCTCCTTCATCTTTGCTCCTTTTCCGCCGATCTCTTGCATGCACTCCGTGGTCAAGCTCTCTTGGAACTCTGGAGACAGCAGTCCGACACGGTGTACGTACACCTCAGTTGGCCGGCTATGCTGCTGAAGTATCTCTAGATTCACGTCGTTCTTCCTCGATCTTTTCCTCTGTTTATCTCTCTTCAATATATCTGTCTCTAATCTGTCTTTAATCTCTACCCATCTATCTTCAATCTATCTCTTGATCTATCTCTCTCTCACATGCGTTTTTCCTATTTGTCGTATTGTCTTTCAGTTCTCTATGAAGAAGCAGATCTCTTTACGCATTTTGCTTCTCATAATTACACCTGAAGAGAAGACCATCTAAAACAAGATCGAGCAAACAGACGTACAACGACCGTAGCTACAAGACAAGACGTGTAGAAGAGAGCTCTTCGTCTTTTTCTTCTCTTGCGATCTTTCCTCATGGATTCGGGTGCTCTCTTCCATCCGTACAAGATAGACTAGAGATAGATAGACAGATTCACACAGAAGCAAGATACATAGGCACACACACTAAGATTAGAGATAGACAGATCAAAGATAGTTTAAAGATAGATAGATGAATAGATAGATAGATTGGAGATAGATAGATAGATTGAAGATAGATATATATATAGATAGATAGATTAAAGATAGATTGATCAAAGATAGCTAGATAGATAGATGAGGTGTGAAGAGGAGGAGGTATGAGAAGAGAGACAAGAATTGACATGACGGCTAGTTCATTGATTGATGGATTGATGGACTTACGAGTCCTTTTCTTCTTTTAACGAGCCCACCCTTCAGCAAACATGTGTATGTATTCAAAAAAGACGACGACTTTGTTTTCTTCTTCTTCTATTGTGGTTACTTCTGTGAGTCTCCTGATGTCTTTCCTTCCTTTCTTGTGTTTCTTTTCTCGACTTATTTCCTTAGGAAATCTCCTGGAGGAGAAGAAGAGAAAGAAGAAGAAGGCTTAGGCGGAAGCAACTGGACCTCTTTCTCTCAACGGAATCTAGGAGAAGAAGAAGAACAGCCACAGCAGGAAGATGCTTTCTCGCCAAGAGAGGAGAGAAATCGACCAAAGAATGAGAGAGCTCTTCTCTCCTCTTCTTCTTGTGCTTCTCATGAAGATAGAGGAGACAGGGAGAGGTCCTCCTTTCTACTATTACGTGCATCGATCGAAGCCTTTCAAAAGTCTCTTCAGCTGAATCCTGCCAATCTAGAAAGTCAACAGCGTAAGACCCATACAGAGAGATTGACCCAAAATAGATACGTAGATACACTAGACAGATAGACAGACACTTTACAGATAGACTAAAGATATATAGATTACAGATGGAGTGAAGATAGATAGATGGATTAAAGATAGATAGATAGAATGAGTGGGAGAGGCTGTATGTATGTATGAATGGATACACGATGGAATCTTTTATGCCTCTGTCCTTTTCTGTTGGGAGAAGCTTTCTTTTTCCTTTTCTTCTCTTCCTTCTTTTTGTGTGGGGGTGAGTGTCTGTAGAAGTCTTTCAGGTGTATGTGTGTGTGTGCCGAGTCGTTTGCTCTTCTTTCTGCAGTTCTTTCCACAGCTCTCCGACTATACGGCGAGTGCCCGAATGGGAGAGGAGAGAGAGAGATTACTTAGTCACTTTCTTTACAAGAGGAAGAAGAAGAGAAGAAGGAAGACGAAGAAAATGCAAGAGGAGGTCCTAGGACAGACAGTCTGTTTGAATAGAAGAGGAGAAGAACGTTATCTTCTTCTTCTTCATCTTTTTTCTTTCTCTTCTTCTTCTCCTCTGTAGATGATTCAATTCATCTGTCTTGTCTATGATGTATCGTGTCTCTCCCTTTTTCTTGATCTAACTTCTGCCGAATCCCCCTAGCTGGTCTCTCCTCCTTGGTCAGCTAACTAACTAAAAAGCTGCACGTCTCTCTCTTCTCTCTCTTATCATTCAGTGATGCGAGCGCAGCACATACACCTGTATCAATACCCACGTATATATACATGTACAGAGAGAGAGTGAGGGAAAGAGATGTATGTTAATCTTATACGTGTGAAGAGAAGGTTTATTTCCTAGGTATGCGAGATATCTAGAGAACTCCTATTCATCATAATTCTATCTAAAGGGATAGACAGACACAACCCTCCATCTCTGCAGAGCTTTCTCTTTCTCTCTTCTTCTTTTGTCGGTTTTTTTCTCTTTCTTTCTTCCTTAGGCTTTTTCTTTTCTATATCTTCTTGTTCTCGTAACGTAACACCTCAAAGAGACGAAAGGAGGGTGTCTTCTTCTCCTCGCTTCTTTCTTTCTTTCTGTAACTTTCTTTTTAGAGGGAGAAGCATGGATGCAAGCCAGTGAAGGAGACGTCTGTGTGTGTGTGGGTCTCTTCAGTTGGCGCTTTTCTTTCTCACTCTTTCTTTCTTTCTACCATCTGCTTCGAACGTCTTGAACTTTAGAGGCATTCTTTCCATACAAGTGTTTCTTTTTCTTTGTTTCCTCGGTCCTATCGTATCTTTTCTCTTCTTAAAGAATGAATGAGGAACAGAGGCTTTTAAAGAGCAAAGAAAGAAAAGGCAAGAAGAGAAGAAAAAGGATCGATGATCCCGGAAGGAAGGAAGGAGCGAACGAATCATCACAGACTAAAGGACGATATACGTGACCACCCACATCCAACACGGAGAGAGACATACATAGAGAGATATTGCAAAGGCAGGAGAGAGAGAGATAGATAGATAGATTAGAGAAACACCTATATCTATAGTGGAATGCATCACTCTATCTATCTATATATCCCTATATCTTTAATCTCTCTGTGTATACAAGCTGTTGGTGAAGATACCTAGAATAGAATAGCATAGCTGTCCATCCACAATACACATACAAACTATGAGGCATACGACCTTTCTTTCCTTGCTCTCTGTAACGACTCTCCTCTTCATTCACACAGAAGAAGGCTTTACTCCCTTTCTCTCAATACCTTTCTTCTCCCTCTATCTTCTCTCTCTACGTGGATCTAGGTTAAATGGAAAAAGAATGCATGCTGCTACTGTTGCTAAGAAGAAAAAGAAATCTTAAACACACTAGGAATGACACACACCCCCACATACAACGTTCTAGTATCCAGCCAAGCCCTATCTTCAATCTATCTTTCTATATCTATCTACCTACACCGTACTTACCAACATTCTGTCTACATGTCTTGTATGCATCTATCTCATCTTTGTCATCTATCTCTCTATCTAACTTCAATCGATCTCTCTCTTTCTCTCACTTCCATCTATCTCTTTGCTCCTATGCCCCATATCTGTTGTCTCCTTTTCTATCGCCCGGGGTGTGACCGTCTGTCAGCATCTCCTTGGTATCTACGCAATCTAGCAGAAGGGAGGGTGTCTGTCTCACGTATGAATAGCTACATACTTCTATACAGAGAAGATAGAGGAAGGAGATAGATGTGGAAGAAGGTGCTGGGAAAACGCCATCTCTCGTGTTCTTTTCTTCTTCTTGAACAACAGGAAAGAGAAAGAAGAAAGAAAGGGAGAGAAAGACATCGTTCCTAGCGTTCATTGCGATCCTCGCCAAAGAAGAAGATAGGTGGAGGAGAAATTTCTCGTCACTCTCTCTCTCTCTCATCTATCTTTCATATTCAGAATCTATCTACGTATCTCTCATACCTAGAATCTACCTATAAATCTATATGCGTCTATGTAACTATGTATCTTTCTCCCTCTATTCTTTCTCCATTGTCTCTTTCAGCATAAGAAGGCTTGATAAGCTCCTTCTTCTTCGTTCTTCTGTCGCTAAGGTTTTCTTCGTTAGAGAGTCTGCAACTCAAAAGATCGAGGGACACGCCGCATGTAAAACGTCCCTCGACAACCTCTTAGGAAGAAACCTTACAAAATCTCTCTTATCCTCCTTCTCGTCCTCTCTATCTCTTCTTTCTCTTTCTTTCTCTTCTTCTTAACCCTTCTCTTTCATTAGCTGCTGTCTATCAAATCATCTCTCTTTCTCTCTCTCCTCTGCTGACACCTCCTTAGCTACAAGCATCTTTCTTTCTTCCCTCACCTCTCGTCTATCTATCTCTCTTTAATCCCTCTATCTCTATCCATCTTTATCTATCTATCTACCTTAATCTATCTAGCCATCTTTAATCTATCGACCTATATCTATCTATCCATCTATGTATCTATCTTTATGTATCTATATTTCCGGTTCAGTTCGCAATACACTGGAGGGGGATAATCCCTCTTTCTCTTCTTTCTTCCTTTCTTTCTATCTCTTCTTTGTCTTCTCTTGCTTGTCTGTCTCTATCTTTTTCTTCGAGAGAAGGAGTGGAGAAGAGAGAAAGAAAGAGTGGGAAAGAAAGAAAGAGTGAGTGAGAAAGAAAGAACATCCTTCGTCTCTAGCCATAGTAACGGCAGTCGGTCCCGGAAAGACATTTTAATGCATGCATGCAGAAGGTTGTTTTGATGAAAGATAAGAAGAAGCTAATTGACGGTGTAGAGAAAACAAGTGCTTTTCTGTTCTTTCTGCCTCTCTCTTTCTGTCGTCTTCTCCAAAGAAATCGAAAGCAAAATCGAGGAGGAGGAGGAAGAAGAAGAAAGAATAAAAAGAAGGTTAGAATTTCGTCCAAACAGAAGCTGAGCGATAAGCGATCTAATGAGAGGAGGAGGAGGAGTCATCATTCTCTTCTTCTTCTTCTTCGATTCTTCTTCGCTTTTTTCTTTGTTCATCCAAGCAGACAATTATGCATCCATTCTACTACTTCTTCATTCTTCCCTTCTCTATCTACTTCATACACCATACAAAACTGCATGCATGCATGGTCGCATGCAAACTATCTTAGTCTATGCATGTTGTATAAATTATCTAGGGAGTAGACACATATAGAAACAAACTCATGCATGCCTAGACACTTCTATTTGACATATGTATGGATATACATACAGGTATAGATATACCATGTATCTAAAGATATATATTTACAAGTTTTGCCTCTCTCTATATATATCTACTTTCTGTAGAGACATACACACGTATGGAAAGCTTGTAAAGAAGGAGCACGCATTGACGTTTCTTCTTCTTGTTCGGCTTCCTCGTTGTATCCTCTTCTCAATTTTCTTGATCTTCTTCTCCATGGCTTTTACGGAATCTCTTCTTCTTCTCTTAAGAAAAGTCAAGTCACTTCACTACGTGCACTTCCCCTTATCACATGCATGCACATATTACACTAAGTATAAATATATATATATGTATAAGTAGTACAGAATATACTATACATGCTACTTATATCTATCTATATATATACATATATAAGTAGTACAGAATATATGCGCATGTTTCTATAGGTACAGACCTCTCTCTCTATATATACACAGAGAGAGAAAGTCCTTTGGTAAGTTGAATGAAGAAAGATAGGAGGTAGAGATAGCTAGCTAGCTAGCTGGACAAGTGTCTGATGTAGACACAGACATGCACCCATTCTCTTCACCTTTGAGGAGGGAATCCGCAAGGGTTGAAGAAAAGGCTGTTAAGACATTGAGAGAGAAACAGAAGAAAAGAAAGACTCTGTAGAAAAGAGAGGAGAAGTGAAAAGAGATAGAGAGAGATAGAGAGAGATAGACAGAAAGCCCTCCAGAAAAAGAAGAGGAAGAAGAGGCGAAAAGAAAAAGAAGAAAAGACGAGAGACAGCCTGCCCATTTCTTTTCTTCTTCTCTTCAAACAGAAGAAAGTTGAGAAAGTTTCCTCTTGCTCTTTCACTCCTTCTTCTCATCCTTTCTTCTTTCTCATTCTTTCGTCTGCTCTTCCTCGTCTGTCTTATCTGCATAGACTTACGGCGAGTTGGGAGCAGAAGCTTACATCCACGTCTTCGTCACTCGTCAGATCACTCAACCTCCTAGAATAATATAGTGCAAGCAAACAAGGGAGAGAAAGACAAGAAAGGAGGCGAGGCATCGAGGAGAGAGAAGAAGAAAGAGACACCCCCAAGCATGCAGCAGCGAAATCTCTGCTTGCCTCTTCTTTCTTCCTCATCTTCTGCTTTTCTGCGTTCCAGAGGTGGCGTTTAGGGGAACTAGATAGCTAGCTAGCTAGCAAAGATCGCTTAGAGAAGTGACTCTTTTTTCTACGTCTACTTCTTCACCACCCCACACATGAGTAGTCAACACATGCAAGAATATCTATCTTTGATCTATCTAACTTCGATCTATCTTCTATCCATCTATCTGTAACCTTTCAGCTATCTATTCCGCTTCCCTAGAGAGAAAGAGATAGACAGATTAGGAATATGAAATAAAAGGAAGGAAGATAGAGAGAGAGATGAAGAGAGAAAGATTCTCATAGACAGATCAAACAGAGATAAAGATAGATTCTGCTAAAACTGACAACACATACAGAAAGACAGATAGATAGATAGATTGATAGATAGATAGATAGATAGATAGATAGATAGATAGATAGATAGATAGATTGATAGATAGATAGATAGATAGATAGATAGATAGATAGATAGATAGATAGATAGAGTCATGATCGAGTCAAGAGACAGAGATCGAAAAAGACAGATTGAAGAAAAATCGATGGTTGCGTTTTGCTTAAGGCATGATGCTTGCAGTCTGTGGAGAAAAGAAGATCTCTTCTTCTTCTTACGGTAGAATATCTCTCGTGAAAATAGACGAGGAGGAGGAAGAAGGTTGAGGGTGGAGGTGCGGAAGAGTTTGGGCCGTTGCCATGAGGCGAGTCATCTCCGCCCCCGTTAACCGCACATTCGGCACAGGATCCTTCACAAAAAATAGACACACACAAATGTGAGAAGAAAAGAAAGAAAGTTAAAGAAAGAAAGAGAGAAAGATAGAGAGAGAGAGTGAGAAAGAAAGAAAGAGAGAAAGAAAGAGAGAGAGATTTTTCCTCTTACCTTAAGAGAAGCGGCGATGAAGCGAAGGAGATGCACCTCAGTATCTGCCGCAGATAAAACTTCCGCTAACTTCTATACAAGCAAAAAGAAAGAAAGAAAGATGAAAGAAGAAAAGGCGATTGAGGAGAGCTACTGATTCAAAGGATTGGAGAAAAGAAAGAAAGGAAGGAGACAGGACAGAAAGGGACACGGAAGAAGGAAGAAGAAAAAACAGACCGACTTTCAGTCCACCTATTTAGGATAAGGGGTGAAGTCAAAATACATACATACATACGTACATACATACATACACATGGGGGATATACATACATACATACACA
>NW_027154588.1:13043-13222 GCF_002600585.1 Cystoisospora suis
GTATGTATGTATATATGTGTGTAGGTCTCTTCTGTATGGAACAGCCGAGTGTCTGTTCGTTGTGTATAGGAGTTGACGTACAGGGACTGCATGGAGAACGGAGATTCTTTCAAGATAAGAAGAAGAGAAAGGCTGGGCTCCTTCTATAGGCACAGACGTAGGGGAACTTCCATCAAACC
>NW_027154589.1:0-250 GCF_002600585.1 Cystoisospora suis
GGACGGCCAGAAAGCGACGCGTCGCCACGGACATGCAGGCGGTAGCATGTAGTCGCGGGCCTTTAGCGGCAGCGTGTCGTCGGGGCCATCGAGGACGAAGCGTGTCGGACATCCAGGACGTTGCCTGTCGGCGCGGACAGCCAAGAGGTAGCGTGTCGTGGCGGACACACACGAGGTAGCGTGTAGTCGCACACATCCAGGAGGTAGCGTGTAGTCGCACACATCCAGGAGGTAGCGTGTAGTCGCACAC
>NW_027154589.1:715-19676 GCF_002600585.1 Cystoisospora suis
TCCCGGAGGTAGCGTGTAGTCGCGCACGTCCATGCGGTAATCTGTCGTAAGCAGGACAGCATGGATCGAGCAACAGGGCTTCCAACTTCGAGTGGCTTTCCCGCGACTCAGACGCGTTGTGGGGGCTTGAAGACAGATACTGGGAAAGACGCCCGGACAATCAGTAGGGCGTCAGCGAGCAAATATTTTGGGGATGACGTCGATGATAAGGTGGAAAGGACAGGCTGCGCCGCCCCGTACCAGCGTCTAGTGGATTGCCTTGGACTTCACGACAGGTAAGCACCATACGCGGTTGGCAGTTGCATGTCTCACTCTCTGCGGGACACCTCAATTTGTAAAGGATCGCCGCACATGACCTGCTCATCTACTCTTCGGCCCGGAACTCCAGGCGTGTTCTGCTGAACGATACTTTGTAACTGGTTGCGGTTCCCGCTCGGGAGTAGGTCCAGTATCGGTGCCCACAGAAGCCAAGGGTACCCGGATGCCGCACCGGGTGCGCGTCACCCGCTTCCTCACGAAGCCAACCATAGTTTCATTCGCGTTTACACCGTACTTAGCACCTAACAGCTTATTGCCGTCGAGTTCCCAGGAGATGTGCAAGAACGCAGCGCCGCCGATGTTTCCGGAGAAGACGCCGGAGCAACAGACTGAGGCTCTGTATCTTAGCATGGAAGCAACCAAATGGCGGCATTCGGGTCGCCCAGTCCTTCGCCGGGAAGAAGGATTCGGTGTGTGCTCGAGAGCCAAAAGCTATCTCAATAAGGCATAGAGTGGCACACTTGCGATCCGCAGTCTGTCCCAGCTCTGGAACGGAGTGGCTTCTCAGCTCAGTGAAAGCCACGGTATGCCCGGATCATCAGTGCTTCCTTTCAGGATGGCATGTCTGTGATCTGCGCAGGGACTGGCGCATGTGCCGAGGAGAGCTACAGGAATTCCGCCGGTGCTGTAGTGAGAACAACGTCCCGGGTGCTTGATTACACTGGTCGCTAACCGTCATATGTATCTCCCGTGTCCCGAGTTGTGTTCTCCTTCCTAAACGTTTCATTCAGTGCACCAAGAATTGTAGCTCCCCAACAGAACCGCCCTCCATGGCCCCCCTACTGTTTTTTCCCTGTACAGTTCTTAGGCGCTACATGCGCCCTGACCAGTCAACTCGGCTGGGCAAGTGTCTTGTGCAGGGAAATAGTGCTCTGTCTGCTAAGAAACAAATTCGAATCCTCCTTGTTCTGTAGGAATCTTAGCACTCGAGTAAGGAAGTCAGACTGCTGGCTCAGCTGAGAAGCCCGCACCCAGAACCGCTCCTTGTGTCGGGCAAGTCTCAGTGTAGTCCGTTAGCAGCCGTCTGCGTGAAGGTGTCAATGGTGTAAAGCAAGCCGCAGCGCCACGGACTTCAAGTAGCACAGCAGGTTCCGTCCGTTCTACTACGGCAACCACTGGAGCTGTACGATGCGACGCGCAGGACCGACAATAGCATACAACCAGTGTGCCAGAGTTGCAGGTTGAAACCGTCACATCACACCCCCAAACCGATTTCTCCCAAGGAAAACGCCGTACATCACTGACCAAAGACGAGCTGCGCACCCTTAGTGGGGTGCTTCTTCCTCGCGGCAGAGTTCTGCCACGGCAGCGCATACCCACACACCAGCTACCGATCTACGACTGCAAAATTGAGAGCAGCCGCTTAGCTTCTTTGAGTTCGGCCTCGATGGCTCTCTTGTTTCCCTCCACTTTCTGACGTTCTTCGCCGGCAAGTGAGGTCTGCACCCCGGCCATGAAGGCGTCCAGGGGGTCAACACCACCAGTCGCAGCCTCCGCGGCCGCGCTTGCCGTGTCACCATCGGTTTCACTCCGCCCCGACTTCTCGTGAGCTTTTTCAGTTCTTTCGCCCCGCAGCGAAGCGAGCTCCGCGACGCAGGCTTTTAACCTGTTCTCCAGACCGTGAATCCGCTTCCGCAGAATCGCCTCCGTTAAGACTTCACCTGATTTCTCTCGTGCTCTACGTGTACGTGTAGCCGACGGCTGCCTTGACCGGTCGAAGAAGTCATCGTCTTCATCAAACATCATGGCCTCGCAGTTCGCCTCAATTCTCTCTCTCCTCTCGCGTTGTTCTTGGGTTTCTTCATCACTGTCCGACTGGCCCCGCTCCGCTGCCTCGGGTTCCTTCCCTGTAAGCCTTCGAGACTTTGTTTTCACTGATTCAAACCCTGTGAGCTCTTCTTGTTGCCTCCCAGGGCTCGTCTGAAGCTTTTCTAGAAGAGCTTCCCCTTCTTCCCCGTCTAGTACTCTCCCGTCCGTCAGCGCAACCTGGCTGAGACAGACTTCACTGCGGCAAGTGGCTGTCTCCTTTTCCCTCGGCTTCGCAGAAGTGTCGGACTCACTCTCCGGCCATAGCTTTACTCTTCGCTTCCTCGCTGCAGCACCCGGTTTCCCCGTCGCTTGCTGTGTGCTCTCGGCTGCAGCCGCGGGGTCCCGCCTCTTCTCTATTGAAGGCAATGAGCTTGAGGTTGGATCTCCCATTCGCAATTCAGGCGTGAGCGGTCCTCCGCCATCTTCGCGCCGTTTAATAACAAAAAAACGCCGTGTGTTCTTCTTTCCCCCGACAATCAGTACAGATTCTTGCTCTGTGCCGTCAAGGCCACTAGGACTGTCCCCCCCTCCGGCGGCTGAAGGTGGCGAAGGAATTGAGACAAAATCATCATCTTCCTGACTCGGTGAAACTTCTTCACGTGCCCTTGCCTTGTACACGAGAAACGGCTCATGCGGCGTCAGCCGAACCCCGTTACAGACGGTACCGTAGGAACTACTGAGGTCCATGCAGTAGAGATGAAAAGGAGGCCGTGCTGCGAATTGAAGAACTGCAGGTCGCACATCAAATGAAGACGTACAACCGAGGCGTTGCCATGAGCGGACAAGTCACTACGCGACCTTCCTACAACACGGGACCGAAACTCTGCACAACTATTCCTGTACTCTGAGCTCTTCACTACGATGCGACGTGGTCATCCGGCGGTGTAAATGACACAACTAAACGGCCGCGCCCGGAGGGAAACGACCGAGACAAACGTGGCGTCTAGCGACAACCCCCCGATGGTGTATATATATATTTTATTGTCTCGTGCGCCGGACACAGCCCTCACTCGTTGTGCCGGCCATACTAAGGCAAGCCGCTATGTACTGCGCTACCTCACCAAAGTGGCACTTCTGCGAGCACCACCCTTGGACATGCAGAGCCGACGTAGTGACTCCTGATCACTCTTTTCTCCGTCTATTGGAACACTCACCCAGGTGTCTACGCGAGACGAACGGATGCTCATATAGGACGTGAACCTGGTCCTTGAGGCTGCCAAGAAGCCACCAACCCCTGCCTGTGAGTGGCATCTGTTCGATAACTACACCATCGCGGATAACCTCCAGAACCAAGCTGGGAAAGTAAGGGTTATTGAAAGCACGATCTAATGCATCTGTCGTGTTCGCCGCCGGCCCCCCAAGGGCCCACGGCGGTGGCTCATACACATAGGCCGCTTTGAGATCGATCACCCGTGGCAAACCACAAGCAGATGTGATCTGTTCTTTTTCTTCGACTCCTGTCTTGGCTTCGGCTTGAGCAGCTCCGGCGTTGGTTGACCGACTTCGAGGTACAACGGAAGCAGGAACAGCAAAGGCTACTGGCTCCCTGCAATCTGGCGTGAAAGCGGAACTACCGTTCTGTGGCGGTTCACCCTGGGCGGGTGGAGAGGCCTCGCTACCAGATTCCATGGGGATGCTGCGCGACAGGGACCCTGAAAGTGACGACGGGCACACGTATTATGAGGTACTCAGAAATGCCCGGGTCAGCAAGACGTCCCACGTAGTGCCTCGGACGCAGGCGTCCTCATGTTAAGGCGAACAACAAGGCCCCAGCCACTCACGCGCCAGACTGGTGTTGATGGCCAAAAAGAATTCGAACGAAGGAAACGTATCCAGGGCACTCACAAGACTGAATCAGTCCAGAAAACCCGACAAGGGCTGCGAAACGGGTGGGACGTTCTCAAGAAGTAAGACGGTCACCCGGGAACGCTCACGGGCACACCCGATTCCCTGTCATTCTACAGACTTGAGCCAAGCTCTTCTCCACGCCGCCATGCACACAGAAGTGTTTCCTTGCGCTTCCGCAATGAGCCGAGGCGAACGACACTGCGAAACTATTATACACAGTTCCTGTCGATTGATAGACTAGCAGTGCTACCTGCTTCATTCCCATACAACTCATGCCGGCCGCCGGTTGAGACAGGTTCCAAGCGAGATGCAAGCGAAGGCGAGGGGCAGCAGTCGAGCTTAACACTTCACTGACGCAGAAACGCGAAAAAAAACGCGTTTTGTCCGCTTTCGAAACGGGCACAATCAGGAAGTCATCGGAATGCGCAAGGGGGGTGCGTTCCACGGAAAGCTCTGCTTCGCTCGTAGAAATCTGAGGCCGAGGCACGTAGGGCATGCACAGTAGTTGCATGCGGGAAAAAACCCCATGCCGTTTCCACAACCCGAGACTGCGATCAAAACCCCAGACTACTACTCAAAATCCCTTGCCGGCTCAGAGAATAGCGGGCGTGCCTCAGAGCTGTTGCAGGCTTGCGTCTTGCTGCGAGAGGAGTTCTCTACTTCGCCCGTGAGAGCTCTGAGCCGCGCATGCTCCGCTCTCTTCTTCCGAGCGGGTCTTCCAAGCTTCTTCCGAGTCCTCACGCGCAATGCAGCCTCCTCGGAAAAAAGTTGCGCGGGGAAAATCCACCCCCGCTGGCACGCCTGGACTAGCTACGTCGCCAGCCTCGCCGTTTTGGCACTCGGTTGGCAACACACTATGGTGGCGTCACTACTGTCCGCAAGCGCACTCGCACTTTTATAAGGTAGGGCTGCCCGGATGCGAGTCGAACTGCACGGCACCTCCGGAGACCCCTCTACGGGAACCCATTGTTTGCAGTCCCGATGGGGTGATCGGAAGTGGACAGGTGGTCTGGACGGAGGGGCAGCCAGCTTGCTGCAGCCTTAAGGAGGACCACTGTCCGTTTCGGAGGTGGGCGCTGAAGAGAGCATCCGTCCGGGTCAGTAACGCCACAGAGGCTAACTGCAGCCCTATCCCGTCCGGCGTCCTGCCTGAGGAAGGTCGCAATGCTTGCGCAGGACTGGCCTTGTTTGATCTGGATGGGACGTTGATAACAACGAAGAGTGGAAAGGCGTTTCCGCAGCACTCCATGGACTGGCAGCTTCTTCATGCTCCTCATTCGACGCAGAGAATGAAGAGCTTGGTGAGCGAGGTGAGCTCTGACAGGTAGTCGGAAGTCGTCATTCTTCAAGAAGCGCCTGCTCGCAGCTTTTTTTTCTGGTGAACCGTAACAAAAGGTGTAACGTGTGAGAGGTGTGGCCATACGCCGCGCCAGCGGAGCCTCGTGAGCGCAGTAGGCAGAAGTGCAACTGGATGCGGGCAAGTGGTGGTTGAATTTTGTCTAGCTCGGTCCTGCTGAGCATGTCTTCAGGGTTATCACGTGATCGTGATCTCCAACCAGCTCGGCGTTCAAAAGGGTCACACTACTCTCACGTCTCTGACAGAGAAGGTGGACGCCATCTACGGCGCTCTCGGAGTTCCTCTAACCGTCTGCTTGGCAACCGGTGACGACCTGTTTCGTAAGCCACGGCCGGCAGCTGCGTCTTTCATTCTAACTCACCTGACTGCGCACCTGCACCGCTCCCAGTGTTGCGTATCTTCCTCGAACTGTTGCACAACAGTCACGGCGAATGGGGTCGCACAAATGCTGCCCGGGAGGAAAGCTTCCCTTCCGCCCATTTTCTATGTTGGCGACGCGGCTGGGAGACTCAACAGGGAGCCCGAAAGTGTGCACGTTAGTAAGCCAAAACGAAAGCAGAGAGACCACAGTACGGCAGACCTCAAGTTTGCTTTGAATATCGGAGTGCCCTTTTTCACTCCAGAGCAATTTTTTTTGCAGCTTGATGAGCCTCCACCTCCCTTGATTGCTTACTACGGAGCGGACTCCATCAAAGGAGCGGCAACCACCGGGTGGGTAAGGCCTCTAACGAACTCTGGAAGTTTCTCTCGCAGAAGCGTTGGCTCCACACAGAAGTGTTTTGCTGCACCATGCGGGAACAGCGCAAAGCAGCAGACGATTTTGTCGAGTCTTGTCGGAGCGCGGACGGGTAAAGTAGATTGTGGCAGGGCTTCAGATGAGCTGCAGTTTTTCGACCCGGCGGAGCTGCTCAGCGACACCGACACAAACCGGCGATTGAAGCAAGCACGTTTCAGGCAGCTTCGGGGAGTAAGTCATCATCAGGAAGATGAGACTCTTTCACCTACAGCATCAACCGGACAAGGGACCGAAAACTGCCAGGCTGTGTCCTCTGAAAGCGGCCGAGGTTTTCTCCATACCCAGCTGATTTCTCCTGGCAATAACAAGGTGTCTTCAGGTGAACAGTTACCGTCCTCACAGGAGGTAGTTATTTTGGTAGGTGCGCCGGGGAGCGGGAAAAGCACACTTACTGAAACGGTCTTCGAGGGATTCTGTTGCATCAGGCAAGACGAGCTGAAAACTCAACAGAAGTGCTTGAAAGCGTGCAAAGTCGCCCTCCAAGAGAAGCGCAGTGTAGTAGTCGACATGCAAAATGCGAGGAAGCAGACGCGTGAGCCGTTTATCAAGCTCGCGAGGGACCTATCAGTTCCCAGAGTGCGCTGCGTTGTACTCAAATGGCCCAAAGAGCTCTGTAAACACATGAACACGTACCGGTCCCTTATTGGGCGATACAGAAAAGAGAGACTACATGCCGGCGTACTTTCTGACCAGGCTGGGCAAGGAAGCAGCGGAAGGGAGAAGCTTAGCACTCGCTTTCGGACTGAGGCTGTCCCCTCCTTCGTCATTGACTCTTTCTACAAGCAGCTGGAGATGCCGTGTGCGGAGACCGAAGGGCTGCATGATGTTGTCGTTTACGATGATCCGCGGCGTCACTTCATCCACGAGGAAGATGCTTTCGATGACGATGATGAGAGAGAGCTTTTCTTTTCATTTCTTGACTAGAGTTTCCCAGATGTGGTTTTACTCTTCATGGCTTCTTCGGTGCCTTTTCCGGAGTCCTCCTCAGCTGTTGATAGGCGACGCAGGACGCCACTCCAATTACTCTGGAAATGGCAGGGCCCCGTATACACCAGTTACTGCGGTCACAGAACGACTGCCTGCCCGGGTTTGAAGCCAGAGATCGAACACCGTTTCACTAATTTAGAGCCAGTCAGCGCGTCTTGATAATGTGGCGCCTGAACGACTGTTGGCCGAAAATGTCCAAACCACCTTGGTGCCCGCAAGATCCGGCACAGTTTACTATCTAGTGCCTTCGCAACAATGCCGTGGGCAGTAGCAGCGGCTCGAAGACCGCTTCTTTGAAGTCACTGTAAGTTCAGGTCACAGATACGTTGTCGTCTGCGGAAGGCAAGGTGTAGCTACCGTGCCGATTCGTCGAGACACCCCAGCGCAGGCTTGAGTAATCAGTTACCGGCAGTTCAGTCAAGGTTTGCAGAGTGAGTGGACACGGCAAGGGACAAGCAAACTTCTCGGAGCGTAGTTGGCTGCACGAGTGCGGCAACTCTCAGCGCAATGGTGGACGTGGAGACGTTTAAGGCCCGAAGCTTCATGGGCTTCCTGACAGTGCGAACGGTAGCGGCAATTCCAGGAATTCGCGCTGCTCGGTCGACCACCAGGCTGTTTGCAGGGATTGTTTGTGATTGCGTTTGTCCAAGTGTTGACAGGCGTTGCCCTGTTTCTTAGTTACAACTACTTGCGTCCTAGCTTACATGGTGTTGCTTGGTCGCAGCTCATCATCTTCAGCGGCAGCGCTCTGCTAGGGTAAGCAGTGAGTTCTGGAACGCGCACAAAATCACCTTGAGATTTCTCCTCTCAGCATTGTCGGTGCATGGCGACGCAGCACCACAGTGGAAAGCCTCTACTTCGCCACTTTCTTCATCAATCTCGCCTTCATGCTTCTCGCGGTTCTCGACTTCACCGATGTCGTCCACATGATGCCGAAGGCTCCGGAGGGTCCTGTATGCCGGCTACCTAAGCACACTCCGCGTTCCTTGCTATTCTGGAGGCATTTTTCAGACCGCGAGTTTTTTGCAGCTGGACAGACCATTTGACTTTCACTCCGACATGCACCGGAGGCAGCACCTCGGTGGTCGATCAATACAGCTTCAACGCTTCCAGGCTCCCGAACAGTTACGAGAGGCACTTGAAACCTTGCCTTTTGGTGAGATCCAGCCGGCTCTTTTTGCGCTGCGCACCGACTTGACTTCTGTCCCAGTCCCGCATATCGGAGAAACAGAAGGCGAATCAGAGGAAGTCAGCGTGGACGAGCTGCCTCCCGAGTATGGAAGCACGTGAACGCAGTAGGAGGGTGATTCTCATTTCCTCCTTCCAGGGCCAAAGGCTTACCTGCCGACGCGCAACGAACTGTGATGGCTATAACAAAGATGCAGAAACGGCGTAAGACTCTATTTCTGTTCTCCCTGGTTCGCTAACTCTCACCTCGTAACTGGCGCAGCTGTGAAGCTTGCCTTCGCTGGAATCTTCGGAACGCTACTTCTACTTCACTTCTACTTGTAAGCGTTGCGGAGAGGCTGATGCCTATGGAAGCTGGCATACGTAGAGCTGCAGCGGCTGGATTATATTGACATTTCTTCTTAACAAGTGTTTGAGCTTGGATGAGCTAACCGGACAACCAGAACAGTAAGCGCAAGTACGAGTCCTGCTCCCGGGCGCGCTGGCGAGTGTCTCCGACTTGCAGGTTCAAACCGCTAATTCACGAGAGCTGACTTCACAGCGCAGTCCAAAGCGTTTTGCATTTGTGGAAAGGCGGATCATCGTTGTCTGTGCTACCGCTCTCCTGACGGGCCCGGCTCACTCGGCTCAGAAGCAGCTTCCAGCGTGGGAGTTGGCGTGTGCCTTGTGAGTGTCTACTCTCTAGAAAGCGCGTATTTCGTCCGCGCCCTGATTACAGAAATAAGCTTTGTAATGACTCTGCTTTGTCGAGGCTAGCAGCAGGGAATCTTGAAAAAAAAGATCCGTCGAGGCGACTTGTAAGGAAGAGGGGTACCCCGGACGCATGCGATCCTTACGCGACCCGTTGCAACTAGTTGAGACACGGCCCAGCCACAGTGGACGGGAGAGGGAAATGGTCGCCTCGCCGAGCAGCCGCCACAGTCTTCCCCGGGCATGCACAGGAGGATAGTTCTGTTGTAACTCGACGTTTCGTTAGTTGCCCATCTTGAGCCTTTCAAAATTCATGAGCCGGGCTCGCAATTTGTTCGATGCTCGTTTCGGGAGGCGTCCGCTACCGAGCAAACTAGCTCGCCGGGCACACATGGCTTCCCGGGAGGCGCCTGCCTCATAATGTCTCGAGACCTATCTGATGGGGTAATGTCCTCGCTACGCAGGAATGCTCCCGAGAACTCTCTAAAGGGGCGGTGTCCGTGCTGCGCGGAAACGTCGTTCCTCGGGACGCCCGTCTCCATAGCTACCAACTTGTCTATGCTTCGCGCGTGTTCCGTGGCTTTCTGTCAGTCTATTTGCCCCAGGTCATACTCGGGTCGCAGGCACCATGGAACCTAACGTGTCGTGGCTCCCACTTAGCAGAGAGGCGCGCCTGACACCGTCCTGTCCAAAACCAGAGGGGGTTACAGGGCCTCAGGAATTCCTAGCACGGGATGGCAGGTCTGCAGCGTCAGCGTCGAGTCGCGTGACCGTGACAGTCACACGCCCGCGCCACTCGGGGGCCGCGCTTCCAGTCCCTCAGGAGGCCAGTCCGCGTCTTGAAGGACGAGCGGGAGCGGGGGGCACGAGCAGGGAGGGAGCGGATACGCCTGGCACAAGCCTCGCCGTCACCCGAGTGGGAGCTCCGCACGCCAGTGGTACAGCGAGTTCCGGCGACAGGGAGCAGGGTATTCAGCGTCTTCGACAAGCCGTCTTGCAATCAAGAGCGGTTGTAGCGAGCAGGTGGGGTATCTCAAGTGATGGAGGGAGAGGAGCTGTGGCGGGGGACGTGGAATTGCCGTCGGAGCCGTCTCATCCCGAAGAAGGATCAGCTGTCCCGGTCGTCCGTGTTGTCTCCGAGTGTGAGAAAAGCAAGTCAGCTGTTACGCAGCCTTCAGAAGATTCTCCACCCAAGAAGTCTGTCCCGAAGATGCCTCCAGCGGCCGCTCAGACCACTCCACAGCAGCTGCTTGTTCTCAAAGTCAAGAAAAAACAGCCACTTCACGGAAAGAAGGGTGTCCTTAAGCGCGTTGCGCTCCCAGCGGGACCGACACGGCATGTCTCAATCTCTGATCTCCAGAATACTGCTGCGGAGGAGCTTCCTGTCAAGTCTGTTTCGGGCGCTACGGATTCTGGGTCGAAAGGCAGTTCAGGCGCCCTCTTCAGTAGTAGGCCGTCCTTCCTTCTTCGGTTTCCGTCTAACCTGAGCGACGGAGATGCAGATGACCTCAATTTGACCGCATCCGGCTTCCTGTCGAGCAGTTATTCTCCTTCGGAATCACCTGAAAAGAGTTTTGATCTACCGTCTTCCTCGTCACCCGAATATGTGTCATCTTTAGATTCTTTCAAAATGTTTCGCACCCTACCAAAACTCCCTGTACAGGTGGGGTCGCCGGAACAGCTAAAAAGCCAGGCACCTGCGCCACCGAGACTCTCTGCCCAGTCGTCTCCAGGGGGGCTGTCTCTTGAACTGCAGGGCCAAGCACGCAGCCTCCCAAAGCCTTCAGGACAGGCGCGCTCGCAGTTGTGTTCATCTGGAGGGGAACCTGACACGCCTACCAGAGTTGTACCATCTTCGGAAAAAGGCACTGAGGGGCGACAGGCCGAAGGTGAGAAGGCTGAGCCTCGTCTCGGAAAGACCGTCTCTATTGTCCCAGGCCGGTCCTCCGGTTCGGCAGGGAAAAGGCTCTCTTCTCGCGTGCTGTCTGGAGCAGTAAAGCAGCGGGAGCAAGGTGACCACTCCTCGGATAATGTCAGTGAGGCGGCCAGTGCTAAGCGGAGCGTTGAATCGAAAGCCGTAGAAGATGACGCGTCTCGGGTGTCCTCTGGCGCGTCTGGGGTGGATGTCTCCTCGAAGTTTGCAACACGGACAGAAAGTGCTGAAACAAAGCAGTTGGCGAAGACCGCAGCTTTCAAAAGGAAGCAGAAGAAGACTCGCTTTGTCAACGATACCTCCGAACCCGTGCCGGGCGTCGATCCAAGGGTAGAGGAGCTTGCAGCCGAGGAGGATTTCGATCGGAACATCGTAAGACTCCAGGTTATCAAAATTGAGTATGTAGTCGCACGTCCACGCATTGGTCGAAACGAGAAAATCGCTCAGCTTGCCATGCCTATTAGCGTTTATACATATACGCGTTTCCTCGTCAATGGTGCCTTGCCTTAGCTGATAGCCACGGGCTTGTCAGCGCTCTCAGTACACGCCTGTTTCACGCTCAACGCAATAGCATCTTTTCTTCTGGTGGAGTGACCCGCATTTTTGACTCCCACCGAAAGGCGTCCCCATCTTCACTCTAGTAGTTGAGTGCGGGCAGTCGGGGGCTCTCTGTTCAACGGGCATCACTCACGATTTCCTTAGCCCTTGTGTTGTCACCCTCGTGGGTGTCAGCTTGTATTCGAGGAAAATTAACGCCGGCAGATCACGATTCAGATAGCTGCCTCGGAGTTCCTAGGGTCGCTTTTGCCTTTAGGTAGCAGACCTCGACACGGTCGTTTTCGACGACCGTCTCTCTCCTGCCGTCGCTCGCCTTAGACAAGAACGCCTTGAGCTCGCTCGATGGGTTCGACGACTTCGAGAAGGACGGGGTCATGCAGAGGTAAGGACGTGTGAATGTTCGCAGACTGGGACACCATCGAACGCGCTTTTGCGGTCGACCCGTTCCATCCCGTAGGTGTAGGCACCAGACAGGTACACGCTGGGGTGGTACATTGGACAGTAGTTCTGCAGCGGTCACAAAGCTTGCTCAACGGCGTAGTTGCATACACGTGTTTTGCACAGGCGTCTTCACGTGCATCCTGGAACCACTGGACTCTAGAGTGCAACATTTTCTTTGGGAAAGATGGTTGCCCGGAACTCTCCGACCCCCCATGGTTTGTCACTTTGAAACCCTGTCCCGGCTTTCAGAATAAGCATCCTGGAGCTGCGCGGAAGAGCGCGCACCAGTTTCAGCGAAGTAAATTCACCGTCTACCCCCCTGCACCACTGTTGCTGTTGACTACAGACCCGTGACCTGCGGCCCGAGATCTATCCGAAAACGCGTGGGGTAGAAGCTGGTGACGCCGCTTTAGCGGCGAACTATGTACGGGATGACTTCGAGCCACGTTTAGAGGTTCCTCTGGAACCTCGTGGAGATGGCATGGAAGAGATTCTGGCCAAAGAGGCGCAAATGCCGAGCACCGCCGTGTGGCAGCTAGAGCAGATAAAGAAAGCGAATCACCTTCGTTTAGCGCAGCAGCAAAGACACATTGGATTACTCCAGAAGGCTCTGAGAAAGGCACAGAGGGAAGCAAAGCAAGCTTCCAGAACGGCAGAAGGAGAGGAAGACACTTCCAGCGACGAGAGTGGGAGTGACATGTCTCCAAGGGAGGCGGAGCGGGCAATATTGCAGGAGCAGTGTGCGACATTACTCGAACGCGTTCATCTTGAAGCAGACAGCAAAGACGCTTATAAGCGAGCGGTGTTCGCCATACAAGGACAGAAGGACCGAACTGTGGAGAAATATAGGGCCCTACGAGATCGCCTGAATGCTGCCCACACTGTCACGTAAGATCCGGGTGAATTCTGGCCGGCTTAGGTAGTATGAAGTCCGTACGCGCCCACCAGCTGCTGTTCGTTTTCTGAAAAGGCTACTTCCCGTTTGTGTCGTGGTAGGAGTGCTGCCTCAAAAGATAGCTGCGGGAGCGTTTTGTCGTGCAGTACGGTAACGGGTGTTGGGGTATTTATTCTCTTTGGGGGTTCGATCCACAAATTCAGCAAGAGGCTCTTTCTTTATTTTTTGTCGGCATGCGGTAAACTATGAAGCGATTGCGTCGAATATGATGACACGCGGGGCTCCTTTTTTTCAAGGGCTTCCCCATTACGTGGATCATGTCTATCGTTTGCTATTTGGACACGGTGCATGTGTGTTTTGGTTTTTCTTTTTTTTAGTCGGGTTGAGCAAGCAAAGCGTGAGGAAGAACAGGAGAACGTCGAGGACCTGAGAGATCGGCTCGAGAGGAAGGTCGAAATGCTGAAGAAAGTTACAAGCACAAGTGAGCAGTATGAATTCCAACTACTGAAACTTCAACAACGGTACGAGGAGCTGGCTAGGTACCTTCTCGAGGCGCAAGAGAAAGTTTCTTCGTACCAGGAAGGCCTAAGGGAAGCGCGTTCGAATTTTGAACACGAGGTGGCCCTGCTTCAGATCGAAAAGAGCAAGACGTCGCGCCTGTCTCAGCGCGTTAAGGAACAGGAAAAGTTCATTGGAGTAAGAAACTATCCTCCTCCAGTAGGAGTTGCACAGGAAGTACACACTCGCTGCTGATCGCCTTAACATTTTTGGGGCATCATGAGTTCGGCAGTCGTGCTTGACGCGATCTGGCTCCTCCACCGCATTCGTTGTTTTCTTTCCTCGGTCGCTCAACGCAAGGGGGGGAACAAGGCATACACACTAGGCGCTACTGATTTATTCGATGCTGTCTACACTTCGGAACAGCAAGCCGTGCTTGATCGTGCAGAACCTCCGAAGAGCTGGATGTTCATTTCTGTCAGATCTATGCCGTGTAGTGTCACCCGCAAGTGTAAGGATCTGATTCCACATCTTCTTCGCTCTTTGGCGTTTCGCAAGGTTTCGTGTCCATAGTCTTTCGCTGTGCCGTCGTCCCACTGTCTGCCGTCTACCGTGAGTAGCCGGAGCGTGGCTTTTTTTCTCCTGGACTACAGGATATCTGTTTTGGAGGCCTCAAGAGGTGCGGGTCGCGTGTATGTGTGCGTGTCGTTAGTCTCGAGATTTTGTCTTTCTCAACGCATCGTTTTTCTTAACATGATAATGGGCTGTGAGATCACATCAACTGCGGAAAAGCTAGTCACATACTTTGGTCGCTCGTGGGGAGGTGCGTCGACGTGACCTAGTTAGTTTGTTTTTTTGTCCTTCGGTATCTCCTCGCCTTTCTCCATATGCCCGTCCCATTCCACTAAAGGAGCTATCAGAGATGACTAGTTTATGCGACTTGCTTGCCACTGCCCTCCATTCTTCATGTCCCGCGTCGCCCGGCCTTTCAGAGGATGGAGATCACACTCCGTATAGAGCGGGACAAAGTGTTGTCCCGAGAGAAGACCATTCAAGATTTACGAGAAGCTCTGGAAGAAAAGGACCAGCTGTTGATCGAAGCAAGAGATGAAGTGCATCAAGAGCGGGAGCGCCTCGCATCCGAGCAGCGTCAGCATGAGCATTCGCGCGTGCAGATCGCAAACTTGCAGCAGGAATGTCTCAACAGAGAGAAGGACGTTGAGCTCCTCCGAGCTCAGAGAAACATTGCCGTTGAGCAGGACGAAGCCATAGAACGGCTAGCTGATGACTTCCGTCTCCTCCTGGAATCTTCACGCGAACAGTCGACTTCTATGGAACAGGTCTTAGACGAGGTCGAAGACCGAAGACAGAAAGCGCTTCTTCTTCTCCACAAAGCGCTGCAGAAGCTAGGCACAACGGGAACGGGGGGGACTACCAAAACTGGCGATGCCGCTCAGGCTAGCGTTGACACGCTTGCGGCAATGCAGAAGCTCGAAGCCGATCGGTCAGCTGAGGTACGAGAGGGTGCAGTCTCCCGTTTATCTGCGGCAGCAGATAAACGGTCGACTCGCCAGATGGCGTGTGGAGTACAGCCGTCCCCTGCTTTCTAGCCCAGAGATGAAATTTTCAGTCGATGTTTGCCATCAAGTTAGTTCGGGACGCCATCCTCCCGCAGACACACCGAGCCCCGGGTGCCAGGGGTTGCCGATCATAGCAGGGCCGGTCGTCACCCTAGGTGCCAGGGGTTGCCGGTCATAGCAGGACCGGTCGAAGGGGTGTGAACCAACTCAAGACGGGTGCTGCTCTCAGCGAAGGGTGCAGGCTTCACTCCAGGCATCAGTCACTTTCAGCCCAGCAGAGACTTGAACACACGGACGTTAGACATCGTAGGATGATGGCTCTTGCGTTATCTGGGAAACGTGAAGCGACGGAATGTCCATGGTGTGGTCGTAAGGGACAGGTTATCTAGCAGCGGTTCAGGGTTCAGAGTCGCTCCTAGTCCGTGCTTACGTCTCCAAGAGGCGCGCGTCTGTTCTAGGCCAAAGCCGAGACTATGTGTCCCAGAAAGCTGTTTTTTTTTTAGGTGCTTCTTCTACTCATTCTTTGCTCTCCACTCTCACTCGGTTGTACTCGCATGTATGGGTGGCGCCTTTTATGGACTCGAGTCATTCAGGGCGAAGGCCTGAATACTCCGTGTCGCCAGCTACGAGCTTCTGTCCCCTCTTGGGCGAATGTGATGCTTCGGTCGTTGTTCTGTATGTAATGGCAGCTGGACACCCTTCGAGCCATACGTGACAGGCTGCAAAAGGAGATTGAGGAGCAGCGGACCGTGATGCAGCGGCTAGCCGACGAGAACCGCGAGGCTCTGTCTGAGAACTCGGATTTGAAGAAGAGGCTCGCTACGTCAAAGAAGCGGGAGGCAGACCTTCTAGACGACATAGACAACCTTTCCTCGCGGATCCACCATCTGACAGAGCGGGCGATCAGTCTTTTCCCTGCACAGGGCAGAACAGGAAGCGACTCGGTCGTATCTGCAATTCGTCAGATGCAAAAAGGCGGTACTTTCGAGAAATGGCACGCTGCTAAGAAGAAGATCACTATGAAGTTTATCAAAGTGAGAAGTAGCCGCTCTTGCCGGGGCTGGGCAAGCACGACCGGGCTAAGCTTTCAGTCCCGCGTTGTTGGCCTTGCCACGTGAATCGATACACGTGCCAAGGAGTTCACCGATCGCTAGGCTTGGTACCACGCTAACTTCCCCGGTCAGCGTTTAGTGACCAGAGTTAGTGGCGGCGACGGAACGGGACGGAGGTGTCCCGCCAAGGATCGAGCTGAAAAGAGGGGAGTGAAGCGCCTGGGGTGGCCAGAACTGATATAGGACACGCGGAAAAGAAGCACATGATTGGGCAGCTCACTGTTAATCTGCTTGCTTCTCTTCCTTGCCTTCTATACCAATACATCTGTCGGTGTCTCTCTGCGTCTATTCACTTATTTCTGCCTGTCCCTGTGTCTGTCTGCTTCGCAGCTCAACAAAAAGAACCAACTCGTTTGGACAGCTGAGAAGCTCGGCTCCATGAGCACGGCGAAGGCCATCAATCTGTCCGTAAGTCCGAAGTCTCTCGTGATCATCGTGAGCATTCTAGCTGGGAGGAGCAGTCCTGTATGATCTTTCGAATTGCCACGTGCCGCTGGGCGGCCTCAGGCGGAAGGGAAGCGTTTATCGGTGGCTTCGGGAGAAAGAGAGTGAACAACTGATACTGTCGGAGGCGTCGTCTGGGATCTACATGGCGCATAGACAAGACCCGAAAATTTTGGTGGCTCTCGGTGGGGAAACATGTGTCTTGTCTTTGTAGCTGGAATCAGCGTGCAGCCGACCGTGTCGCTCCTCCGAACGCCAGCAGCGGAGTGATGGGCAGTTTGTAGTGATAGTATTGTTCACTAGCACTGACATCTGTTAAGGCTCTATAGTTGAATCAGATAATTCTCGAAAAAAGTGTGCTGTGCTGCGTAATTGTTTGATGTGGTTTCACAAAACTTCGTATATTTTTATAAAGAAGTCGTACTAGCGAACTGGTTGTTTTCTTTAGCTGGATTCGTGTTAAGATGCGATTTCTTAAGCATCGTGCTTTTCTAGCCAACATCAGTTGGGCGGCGGTGCCGTCTCCTTTCTGAAGTGAAAGAAGCCATCCCCTGGGACACGCGGTTTGTACGGCGCCTTCTCGCTGAAAGAACTCTCACGACGGGAAACTGTCCTACTGTAATGTGTTGCGAGGCTGCAAGCCAAAGGTGTTTCGCGTGCGCCCCTTCGCCCGAGAAGGCAGTCAGCAGTTCTGTCCGCTCGGGGACGTTCGGTCTGTAGTGTCCTCACCACAGAGTTGGTTCCTCTGCTGGTGCTGCTGCCTTTTCTTGCAGGAAATCGCGAGCGTTGAGTTCGGAACTCAGTCAAGTGCCTGCCGAGCGCGAATGGAGGTGGCGCGAGCCAGAGATCAGGAAATTCTGCCATGGCGCTGCTTCGCCATTTACACCCCCCGCGTCAGCTATCTCTTCACAGCTCCTGACGACGAAGTTGCAGCTGCGTAAGTGCGCGCGGTGTTCGCTGAAAAAGTAGTAGAGTTTTTTCAGCTCTGAGAAATAACGGACGTGGTGCCGCGGCTTGGATAGTACCTCTGCTACGCGAATCTTTGTAGGTACCCCAGTACACCACCATCTGAGCAGAACAGCACCCAACGTGTGACGGGGGAGACGTCAGCTCTCCTGTTTACAAGTGCGAGTGTTGCATTACTGTTGACCGCTCATTTTTGGGCTTCCGGAACCGCTTTGGTCTCAGGTGGGTCGTCGGGTTGGGCCGCCTCGTGGCCGCATCCTCAACAGCGCCGAATATAACGTCGCGGCGGGAGCTATGTCTCAAGCGCGCAAAGATGAAGCTGGCGCACTACTGCGAGCAGCGTGGTAAGTTCTTCAGAGTTATCATCGTATGAATACCGCTTGAGCAGTCATGGCCTGCTGTTGGGACACGTTCCTGCGTGTGTCCCATCACGTGAGTTGGAAGATTCGATATGCGCGCCGTGCCTTGCAGCAGGCAATAGAAGAAATACCGCAACATGTACCAGCTCTCTCTACGGGCGTAAGGCGGTCCCAATTGGTCGTGATCGCGTGTGTTCTGTATACCAGATCTGCTGCACCATCCTCCTGATATCACGGGTCGCCGCGTGATGTTTTGTAGGTATCAGCCAGGTGAAAATGTGGAAAGACGCACTTGCTGCGGCAGCGAAAAGCATGCCGCGTTCGCACGGCCCTGAATCCACAAGTCACCGCAAGTCAACCTCCCAGCACCGCTCAGCCCCCGCAAGATCCCCGTCTCGGCCTCGCCGGAGCAGCACAGACGAGGTCGAGGGAAGGCGTACCATCTTCCGCATGACTTCCGCCGAGAAAAGGACGTTGATGGAGACGGGGGTCGCGAAGCAGGCGCCAGACGCCCAACCTGGCTGACCAGATGTAGGCCTACCGGTGTGCCCCTCCCGTGAATTGCAACATCGGCATTGCCAGGCATCATTGGAATGGAACCCACCGCTGAGCGTGGTGTTATGAGTTAGCTGTATGCTTGTTCTTGCCACGACCGGCATTGCGATTTTTAAGTGCGTCTGGCACCGCCGGTGCTTTTCCTTAACCTCGTTTACGGATCATTGTACAGTCCTGGGAAGGTAACTGTTATGAGATACAGGTACGCTTCGGGTCAGACTCGCACCTAGCGTGTCAACCGGAGAACTCGGCTGAAGAGGGTGACCTGACAGCTGCGGGTGCACTGCATCGTGTATCCCGGGGCCAGTGTTTCCAGCGTTCTTTGGGCATGATATGCCGGAAAAATCTGTCAGTTCCCTACCCTGACGCGGTTGCGGTGGCGACATGCCATGGGGCACCAGAGTGCAGCTGCTTGTTGGGTACGTAGAGAACTGTCTTGTAAAGTGGCTGCTCAAGGGACTCGGAATCAAGAGGCAAAGACACGTTAAAAAAGTGAGACTGTAGTGCTTGTCTGGGCTCACACGCAGGAGTACGGCTTGCAGTGTGCCTCCATTATACAGCCGGAGCCGACAGGTGGAATATTGTCCGAAGTTTGTGTGGGGGACATGCGAAATTTTGTGAGGCCGA
>NW_027154590.1:0-157 GCF_002600585.1 Cystoisospora suis
CTTTCTTCGTTTCTCTCTTTCTCCGTATATAAGCCGACATACCTTAAAGATGTCGTTTGTAGTGGTCCAGTTGCCTCTCGGTATATCGTTGGGAATCTCCTCCATGGCCCATCTCTTCTTCTGCTTCTTCCCTTACGAAGAGAGAAAGAGTGAGAAA
>NW_027154590.1:162-388 GCF_002600585.1 Cystoisospora suis
AGAGTGAGAGAGAAAGAGAGAAAATCTCTGTCTCTTATTCTGTCTCTTGTTTCTATATCAGTGGGGACTAAAATGGATCTATCAGCCCTTTGCAACGAAGAAAAGCATGTGAAAGAAAGAGAAGACCATCCCTTATTCACTTAGGTAACGAGAGATCTAACAAGCTATACACTCAAGCATACAAATAGATAGATTGACGAGATCCACTTAGATAGATAGATAGATA
>NW_027154590.1:640-1545 GCF_002600585.1 Cystoisospora suis
TCTTTCTTTGTATTATTTTTGTCTATCTGTATACCGGTATCTGAGAGTCTATGGAGATATCTTTTTCTTCCCGTCCGTAGAGCGGGTGAGGTCGGATTGAGATAGGAGGGCTCCGCATGTCTCACGAAAGATCCATCTGTATAGGGATCTTCATACGCGTCGTTCTGTATTTCTTCTCTTGTAAAATAATACACTCGATTAGGAAAGATCGGCGGCGTCACGAGGAGCCCTTCATTCCCTATCTCATAGCGACTCCCTGGCACGCCGTAGAAGTCCCAGTTCTTCGTACGATTACTTAAGACGGACAGGAATGTATCTACTTCTTCCCGCGAAGAAGAGAGAGAAGAAGAGAGAGACGGAGTGGGAGCGTCCCTTGTTGAAGAAGGAGGAAGATGAGAGATATCCTCTTCTACGTCAGTGTCTTTTCTTCTTCTTTCTTCTTCTTCTTCCTTTTTCTTCTTTACTTGCGAGGGGGATGGTGCGTCGACATGTTGGAGGTTAGGGAGAAAACTCAAGTCTCTACGGAAAAGAAGAAGAGAGAAGAAGAAGAAGATTGCAGGACAAGAGAGAAAGGAGGAGAGAGAGAAATGAAGGAGTGAAGTACATGGTAAAAAGTTGATAGAAAGAAAGACAAGGAAATCCTCCTCTCTGTATATAGATATATGTATAGATGTATATGTATGTATCAATATGTATGGAGAGTGTATCTATGTAAATGTATATGGATGACTCTTATGCATGTACGAAGGGCGTGTATGTCTATACATATGCTTCTACCAGTTCAGCAGCCTTGTCCGTCTTTTCATTCTAGATTTTCCCTTCTTCTTCTTCTCTCCTTCCCCTCTTGCTCCCTTCGTCACCTCACCTATCACAAACCCGCATGAGAGAGAGAGAGAGAAGAGAAA
>NW_027154590.1:1592-10529 GCF_002600585.1 Cystoisospora suis
AAATCTAAAGAGAGAGAGAGAGACCGACCGACCGATCAGTGCGTAGAAGAAGAATGCAAGCGCTCGGGGACTCCTCGTATCTACCTATGCCTATATCTATCTTCGTATTCACGCATGTACATACATATGTCTATACTATATATATGAGATCTACATATATACCTACCTGTCTCTCTCTCCCTTTGTATTGATTCATCCATAGCCTTATTTACGCACAAATCACCTCTCGAACTCCTCATGAAGACGGTCAATAGAAAAGAGATATAAGGAAATCCCTCTCTAGGCTGTTTCATCTTTTGCATGCGTCTACACCTTACTATAGGCTTTATCCCCGTCCTTTTCTTCTTCTTTTCTTCTATTTCACCTTTTCCCTGTCTTTTCTGTCTTTCACTTTTCATGGACGAGATCTTCGACGGCTTTACCTTGGGTAAGGGACCATACGCTTCATCGGGCCGTAGGGAGGAGAGGCAAAAGGCGAGGTACCATTGAAGGCAAATCCTTCGATAAGAAAAGGAGCTTCTTTAACAGGAAGAAGAGACGATTCTTCTTCTTCTTCAATCTCTGAATAAATATACCCTTGGCGATACATTTGATACAGTTCCTCGTTCGATAGAACACCTTCAAACGGCTCGCCTCCTTGGCGCTTTCCTGCAGAAGAAGAAGAAGAGGAAGAGAGACCAAGGGGATCTTCTTCTCTTCCTCTTCCTTTCATGCGACCCGAGAAAGAAGGAGAAGAAGAGGAAGAGTCTTCATCCTCATCGCCATCATAGGGTGTTTCATGGTGACCCAGAGGAGAAGAAGAAGAATCCTGAGCGAAGTCTAAGAAAGAGAAAAAGAAAGAAAGAGTGAGAAAGAGAGAAGAATTTTGCATGCATAGTAAGATATTTTCGCAGCGAAAAGCGAAGAAGGATCTGCAAGTCTGTTCCACAAGAGAAGATCTGAAGAGGAATCGAATGAAGAGAAGAAAATAGAAAATAGAACACTCCCTTATCCTGCAAAGATCTCCAACTAGCCAAATCCATACAGACATAGCTATATTTATATATATCTACATATATATACATATACATATATATATATACATATATTCAAGCAGATAAACGTATGTGGGTGGAGATACTTCTATAGACCTGCCGGTACCTAGTTGAGTTTCTATGTACATCTGTCTCTCTATCGATCTCGCTATGTGCCGATCTTTGATCTATCTGTCTACTTCTCTTCAGCCGGTCTAGCTATCTCTATCGACCACCTACCTATCCTTCTGCGTCTGTCTACGCCTGTCTATTTATCTATCCAGCAATACCTATGTCCTTCTCTCTCTCTCTATAGATATATATATATATATGTGTATGTATACATAGGCATGAGTAGGTAAGTATGAGTGTATGTATGTACGATGAGAAGAAGGATGTACGAGGAAGAGTAACTCTGTTTAGAGATTCTTTCTCTCTCTCTCTCTCTCTTTGACTTCTGTCAATCTGGACAGAGTGAAGAGATCGGACATAGATAGATAGATAAAGATAGATGATAGATAGATTAAAGATAGATAGATTGATAGATTGAAGATAGATAGATAGATACCTGTGAGGGAGAATGGAGACGGAGACATGAAGAGACGAGAGAGTTGTTCATTCTTTTCCATCCATTTCCTTCTTCTCTCTCGCAAGACAGAAGTAGGACTTTGAGATGAATGAAGAAAGGCATCTCCAGAGAATGTAACCTGCTGAGAGAAAGAAGAAAGAGAAAGATAAAGAAGAGAGGAAGAAGAAGATTTGAAGTTAGATGGATGGTGTGGCTGGGAGAGAAAGAGAGAGGAGAGAGATGGCGATACGCGTCGATGCTGAAGAGGAAGAGAGCCATAGGTTGAATCGAGTCTTCCTCTTCTTCTTCTTCCTCTCGGTCTTGTAGGCTGACGCGAAAGAAAAAGCCGACGATGAAAAGATCGATTAGCACAGAAAGAAGATTTCTTATCAACTCCCTGTTTGCTTGCTCTTCCCAAGTCGAGAGAGAAAGAAGGAGAAACATCTGGAAGAACGAGGAAACCTGGTAAAGGCAATGCGGCGGCGCCATCGAGTTCTTCGAGGCTGCGATTGACAAGCTGGGGAACTTGACGTACCTAAAGAGAAGAGAAAGAAGAAAGAAGAAGGAGAAAAGAAGGTGGCGAAGAAACTGTCGATCAAGATCTACCGGGGAGATGAAAGATAGAACGGAAAAGAGAGCATATATGAAGTCGAGATACGAGAAGAAGAAGCAAGACTATTAGACTGGAGAGATATTGTAGAAGTTCTCTGTAATATAGGGAAAGCAAGCAACAAAGACACGATGATGATTGCATATATATCACCCCTCGCATGCTTTCTCCCTCGCTATATGCATACACATGTATCATAGATATATATGTATGTATCCATGTATGTATGTATGTGCATGTAATGAAAACAGAGAGAGGGAAGGAAGGCGAGTCGCAGACATGAAAGACTGCATGTGCATGCTCTCTCTGTGTATCTCTCTCTCTCTATGAAAGCATTCTATACGAATGTACGACGTAGAAATAGATACATGTGGGTGATGAACCAGCAGAGAGAGAGAGAGGCTTTCTTGAGAGATCATCACACACTCATTCTTTTCTCTTCATAAAGATAAGAAGGAATACATGCCTTCCCATCCTCTAAGCAAGTAAGGGAAGAGAAAGAAGAAGAAACGATTCCTTAGGAACGGCACGACTTCCAAAGAGAAGAGAAACCCCCTCCTACATGCATGTTAACTATCTCCTCCGACTACATCTTCGACAGACAGAAAACGGTTATGCTGCCCTTCTCTTCTCTTTGTCTCTGCGGTGGTTCGCGAAAGGCTTTCTTTCCTTTCTTTGCCTTTCACATAGCGAAGACGACAGACATCCAAGAGAAAATTCACATGAGGAAAGCAACAGGACATCTCCAAACAAGAAAGAACGAAGCGAGAGATGAACAAGAGAAAGAAAGAAAGCACCTCTGTTTCCCCTTCTGCGTCCTTTTATCCACCGTCTTTCTCACCGATCTGAGAAGTTCTTCATTACTATAGACATGCCTTCGTATCTCTCTCCATTGATTGCTACTAAGATTCATATTCCATGGACATACACTCTTAACCCAGTTATACTTCGAGCTTATATACCCCGTCCGTGGATCTCTCCGACTATACCAGACAATTTGACAGTTGTGAATCTTCTCTAGCTGCCCCCGTCCTCCTCCGCCTTGGGGTGAGGCTTGAGCACAGCTCGCCTCTCCCCCTCCTACTGCTGAAGAAGAGGAAGAAGAAGAAGATGAAGAAGAAGTCTGGTGAGGAGCTGTAGCAGATCCTCGGCTTTCTGTTGGACGGACACGCTCTATGAGAGCTCGGAAGGATTTGATGACACCTCCATGACAAACGATGATCACTCGGAGACCTTGAAAGGAAAAGAAGAAGAGAGGTGGAAAGAAAGAGATAGAGATAGAGAGAGAGAGGGGGGAAGGAAAAGAAAGAGAGAGAGAAAGAGACCAGAGAATGGAGATGATATAGGCGAGAAAGGAAGACGAAGCCTCTAGAAATGAAGAAGAAGAAACAGTCACGGTGAAAGCATATGGCATTCGCTTGTAGACAGACGGGGAGTTCAATGATAAGTAAATACATCGGGTATAGGAAGAGAAATACCAGTGTACGTTCATGCGCCTCTTCTCACCCCTTTTCTTCTTCTTCGCTCGTGTTCTTTCTCCCCTCTCTACACTCATACATCTGGAACGAAGAAAGATAACTAGGCGTACGGTCTCAGGAAGAGCAAGAAGGAGATCGCAGACAGAAAGAGGAAAAAGAGGAAGTCCGTCTTAACTGCTCTCCGTTCTATCATCCTATCTCTGCTCACATGTATATACATAGACAGACAGACTGGAGATAGACAGACAAATAGACTAGAGGTAGACTGAAGATAGATAGATAGATCTAACTAGAGAAGTATTGCGATCATGATTTACGAAGACTTCTCAGCAATATGTTGCAGTATCCCTTCTCTTTCTCGTGAGCCACACATGTTTTTAATAGAAACAGAGAAAGAAGATAGCCATCGACATCTTATGAACGAGATGACTGAATTTCTTATAGGCCAGGGGGTAAACAAAGAAAGAAGAAAAAGCGATGAAAAGAGAGGGAGAGAAAGAAGCGACAGGGGTGAGGTGCAGCATGGATAAGAAGAAGGAAGGAAAAGAACAAGCGAACGAGAGAAGAGAAGAGAAGAAAAGCCAATGAAAAGAGAGTAGTAAGAGTACCTGAACAGGATTCACAGAGATTCTCCATTACACGATCAACTCGAAGACAAAGATTTGCTATTGACTCCCCACCCGATGGCTGAGAACACCAAGCAAAGAAAGAGACGCCAGGCCCGACAGAGAAGCATACACATATATCTGGATCTATAGATATACATCTGTACATGCACATACACATGAATGTATCTCGATACACATAGGTATGGGTATACATTCATTCAGACAGGAGATGCTGTTCTCTCCATGAAAAGAGCAAAGAGCCATGTGTGTTTGGCTCTAGAGACCATTTAGTCTAGCAAGCAGAGAGCGGGCACTCCGCGGTATAGATAGAGATGCTTTCAGACAGCATAAGAAAACTATGTCTGGAGCACATCACTCTCTCACTCTCTCTCTCTCGACTGTTTGAGTGCATTACTGCGTCTTTCTGTGGGGATAGATTCTACTTGACTCACCACGTACTTGCTGAGATAAGGAATGACGTGATAAGATTCTCGAGACACTCTCGTTTTAGGTGTATAATTGGTCTCAGCAACTCACTCCCGGCGAATGGGACGAGACGTACACAGAAACACACGGACAACTAGTAGTAGACCTGCCCTCCAAGCACGCTTCTTCCACACTATACATATATGTATATATGGATATGTATACGTGTATTCATGCATGTACGTAAGACTGTGTGTGTATGTATGTATGCGTGAATACGTATGTATGAGCGTGTGTGCGTGCGTATATACACCTGAATAGATACATATACACCTAGGGAGAGACAAGTGTGTGTTTTCGAACATAGGGGCACCTCATGTCTGCTGCTGTGCCTGACCTGCCAATAGAAAGCATCTCTTTCCTTCCGTCTCATTTCCTCTGGATGCTGTTCCTGTCTTTCATGATGCGGTTTATTTGCTAAGACTCCTCGATCTCTCTCCCTCAGATACATCTCTGTAGCCCATCGCGCACTAGGCAGCGCCAGCATAGCAGCTGTCTCCATAGCTCTATGATAGAAAAGAGACGGAAAGACAGGATTCATACAGCAAGAAATAGAGAAGAGGCATTCTCATGAACAACAAGAAGAAGAACGACTGCAAGTCGAGAGGAATGTTTCTGAGAGAGAGGAGAGAGAGAGAGAGAAAGAAAGAAGATGTCGTATTGTAGAAGCTCGGGAAGAGGGAGAGAATGAGAAACAACAAGAATAGGAAGAAGCGAAGTGAAGATAGAAAGAAAGTCTAGTTCACAGAAAGAGAGAAATGCCAAGGTGTCTGATACGAAAGGAGACGTCGTTGTAGATAAGGTAAAGAAACAGAAGAAGAAGATACAAGAAGACAGGGGAGAGGGAGACTTGAGAGTAGAGAAGTACCAAAAAGCCAGAGAGAACACGCACCACGGAAATGATAGAAAGAAGGAAAGAATAATAAAGAAGATGGAAAGAAAGAAAAGAGAAAAAGAAGAGACAGAGAGAGAGAAAGAAGTGACCCGTGGACAGGATAGACAACATCTACTTCACTGATACAGCCGAGGTACCATCAGAAAGATGTGTGTTTAAGAAGAAGAGAAAGAAAGGTGAGAAGAAAAAGAGACAAGAAAAAGAAAGGCGAAAGATTCCTAATGCGCGTGATATGAAGACCAGAGACACCGATAGATAGATCTGATCGCTCCTACAGGCAACCGGGTGCTCACTGTGGTGAGTGTCTCCTCTCCGCTTCATCTATTCTATATGTCTGTCTACATGTGTATTCATAGATACAGCTCAACATTCCTTCGCATACACATCTGCAGAGACGCCTCAGACCTCCCCACTGGACGTCACGATCAATCCCTATGTACATATATATATATATATGTACATAGGGATACATATATCCATGTATACATACATACATACGTATTCATACATGCTTATACACAGCATAAAGAGAGGGCCGTTTCTCTCTTTTCGTGCGATCTCACCTGACATATTCCGAAGTGAAGTATTTGTCAAAGAGAGTAGCCACATTGGATCTAATCCATCTCCCTGCAACAGCCGCTTGCATGCGACCTTTATCCGTCAGTCGATAAAGACTATTGTGTCTCTCGCGAAACTCCTTCGACCAGACACCTGACGCCTCTACCCTCGAGGACTGCTCGGAAGAAGAAGAGGAAGTGATTAGTCCATCTCTCCCTAGAGTAGTAGAAGAAGTATTGGTAAGAGTACTGGAGGCTGAAGATGAAGAGACTCCCCCGTTCTTTCCTCTATCCAGAGAAGAAGAGGAAGAAGAATTCTCACTTCTCTGCTGCTGCTGCTGTTGTCTACATAGGCGCTGGGCTAGATTTCCCTCAGACTGGCCGTGGCGGACCAGCACGAGGTCTACAGGCATATTTCTGTACATCTTCTTGAAGGGAGAAGAAGAAAAGAGATGAAGAAGAGAGAGAAGAAGTCGGAAAGGAGAGAGGAGAGAGGGATGATGAGAAAGACCCAGGATGAGAGAGGAGAGAGGTAGAAGAAAAAGAAGAAGCAAGAAAAAGAAGAAGAGGAAAAGAAGAAAAGGTGGAAAGTGTAAAGAAGATCATGGCTCTTGAAATCATAGTAGTAGCAGTAGTACTCTCCGAGAAGTTGTCGACGAGGGAGGAATAAGACATGCAGACAGAGAGAATTCAAGAGATGATCATCCACTCCTCTTACTACCTAGCTAGATTTTCTACATGACAAGCTAGATAGACAGATAGATCTATCTGTGTCTCTTTATCTCTCTGTCTATCTAGCTACTTATCTCTATCTATCTATTTTGTCAGACTAGTGGATGGTGATCTCTTTGAAGGTGCCTAAGGTCGGCGAGAATCGATTTCTTCTTCTTCTTCTAGGGGGAGGTGGACTGCGAAATAGGATACCTCACACAGGTTGGACATTCTTACGGCTCGCAGCTTGGCAATGTGCTTGTGAAGAACTCTTGAAGATAGACAACTTGAAGGGAAATGTTGAGAGCGGGATCTTGTAAGAAAGTGCCGCTTTCCTCTCTCGTCAGTCCCTAAAGAGAGGGAGAGAGAAGAAAGCTGAACCGGACGAGAAAAGGAGTCGACTGGAGGAGATCTCTCGTATCTAACAGCTCTTGAACCTCCCCGATGAAGAAGGACAGCACGAGAGGACGGAAGGAAAGAAAACAGAGGAAGGAAGAGAAAAGAGTAAGAGAAGCCCCTCGTGTAAAAGAAAGAAGCTTGAAAGAAGGAAAAGAGATGCCGATTTAGGGGGTTAAACTTTATAAGAATTCATGAGAAGTTGGACCAAATTCTATACCGCGGGTAGAAGAGAAAAAGAACTGACTGAACAGACAGGCAGTAGGGAACAAGACGAAAGACGGCTTTGTTTCCAAGAAGGATGAGAAGATGGGGGATGTAGCTGGTTCTCCGGGTGTATGTACACTGCTGGCAGATCCAGAGTGTGCACGCGAGGACTGACTCCGTCTGTACAGCAGGCCTCGATTTCGGCCGGATTCGCTACTATCCTGGTAAATCCTTTGAACGTGAGAAAGAAAGGACATATGAGCTCATATAATCCACAAATGAACTAATCAACATAAAGCCTCGCGTTGTATACCCTGCCGCGCACACAGAGCTCTCCTTCTTTCAAAGAGACGCTAGCTTTCACTCTCTGAAGAAAGAATCTCCTTAGAACATCAGCTTTCCGCCGAGGAAGAAAGAGCGGAGACAGACACGGGAAAACGAGCCAGTCTTCTCCGTTCACATCACCCATGATCCTCCTGAAAGGCGTATGGATCGCTTGACTCCTTCAGAGCTTTCTATCTTCTTTCTTTCTCCTTTCTCCACTCAGTCTCCTACCTAATGTATCCCCATTACAGAGGGGGGCGAAAGGGTAAGGCTAAGAAGGCGTCTGGGGGAGAGGAAGAAAGAAAAGAAAAAGCGATCTTGAGACTTCCGAGGACGAGGACTGACACACTTGCCGAGCTTCTCTCTCGCGCTCTTCACCGAAGACAACTTCCCTATTTCCGCACTTCATGAGTATGCCTTTTGTGCGCATGCATACAAAACACTATGAACGGATGAAGAAAAGAAAGAGAAAACAGATTTCCAAAGGTAGAAAAAGAAGACAAGACCTCTGGGGGGTCTGGGACGAAGTTGCCGGAGAAGAAGAAGGACGGGCCGAAGCAGAGCATGCGGACGGTGAAACTGATTCTTCTTTCTTTCCTTTAGCGTTCTTTAGAAGAAACAAGAAGTAAAGACAAACCATGGTGGCTCCACCATCCTTGAAAGTGAAAGCGAAAGAGAAAGGGGAAAGCTATCTAAAAAGCCGAAAGTCTATGTGGCTCTTACCGACGGGCGATCGAAAACCGTTAAGGGCAGCAGAAGTAGAAGTAGTGACTCCTCCCAGCATGAATGAGACAAAGGACAGAAGGCAGATTCGCTGGAAGGAGAAAGATAAGTTTGAAATCTCAAGGATTTTAGTTGTAGGTCGTCTTGCTTTCTTTAGAACACATATAAACAAGGAGTTCTAGTGGAGGCTGTCTCTTCTCTTGTGACTTTCTCTTCGATTCGTTGTTCCACATGACCTAGATCTCTTCATAAGATAAATACGAATGACTTCATTCAAATCCCATGCATGTCAACACAGACACTCTCTCCAATGTGTCTATTATTTCCTTGTCTCTCTCTTCTACTGACAGAGGGGAGAGAT
>NW_027154590.1:10732-42770 GCF_002600585.1 Cystoisospora suis
ATCATCGACTTGTTCTTCTTCAGCTCTCTTTCCGAGAGATCATTGCTTGTTTCCTCTCATAGAAAGAAAAGAAGACTGGTAGACCCACGTTAGGCAAGAAACATTTGGTCCATGCGACTCATGCGAGCTAGCGAGCTGAGGTATTCATCAGGTCACTTCTTGCCTCTTCTTTTTCTTCGGCTTAAACTCATCTCTCCCCTCTGTCAGTAGAACGTCCCTATTGCATGATCTTGTTCTCTATGAAACGCCTACGAGATGCTTCTTGGCTCACGGAATGCTTTTCTCTCCTCAACTCTTCTTCTTATTTAACTTTTCAATCTCTTCTTCTTACTTCTGCTCTTCTCTATTTGGTCAAGTGCGCTAAGTGGGAAACCTGTTGAGTACCGGTAAGTCCCCAACTTCTCTTTCTTCTTATCTAACATGGAGGGAGATATTCATGACTGTTGTTTCTCTATGATAGAGATGCTTAAGAGAAGAAGAACGTATTAGTAGGCTTCTTCCGAACCGTCCAAAGAAACACGTAGAAGGAAGAAAAGTCACTGCGGTCTCTCTCAAGACATGTATGATGCACATACTCTCACTTACGAAGGTTGATTATACATGTCTACTTAGCTATCCATCTATCTATCTGTCTGTCCGTCTATCTCTCTATCTGGATATGCATGGCATAGCATTTTTGTCCTCTACATATTGAGTGATATGTTAGCTTTAAGCTTTCCTGGCCTGACCGGACATTTAAAGAGCACGCAGATTGCACGTGAACGGAAGTAGACAAGACAGTCTGCATGTCTCAGGCTCGACGCTGCGAAGACGCCAGGCACGCCCTCCTTATCAAGAGAGAAGAAGTGGACTCTACCTATCTCTCTAGCTATACCTATGTGTATCTCTTTCTCTCTCTACGTATGGACTTATCTAACCATCTATCATCTATCTATTTCTCCATCTACGCATACGAATCTCTCCCTCTAGATACACAAATCGGTCACTCTCTTTATCTATCACCTCTCGTAGTAGCAACCGACAAATCGACCATCTCCAGTTCGCTGATAGAGATGAACTTAAGAAGACAAGAGATGAGACATGCCCTTTTACTTCTCCCTCCTTTCTCTATCTATCCTGAAAGGGATACGAGTAAGTCTGCCTCATCCAAAGACTCTAAGACGAGTTGCTTTTCCTAGAGAAAACTGTCTGTCTTTTCGGAGGGAAATTTCCGTGAAAACGACCGTAGTAACGGACTTCTCTTCTTCTCAGACCCACCTCGGAAGGTGCGACGAAAATAAGAAGGCTGGGACTTCAGCTACTATGCTGTCATGCAACGTGAAGAAGAATAAGGAGGAGACATCCATCTCTCCCCTCTTCTTTCTATGATATATACGGGGAATGAGTTCACATCTCTTGAGGGAAGAAAAGGAAGAAGAGAAATAGCTGTAACATACGTATCTACATAGATCTCTTACACGTGAGGTGTCTGTAGTATCGTATACACCATAGGAAGCATCGACGGAAGCCGGGTATCATCTACACTCCCTCTTCATCTATTGACCTATCTCTATCTCCCTCTCTCTAGGTAGGTGCATCCATACATCTGCTAGATAGAAGGACAGGCGAAACGCAGAAATGCTGAAGCTGTGAAAGCAGAGTAGTCGACGTCGATCCTTTGAAGTGAGGAATTGGATGAAGAGAACAAAGACGAAGAAGAAGAAAACCTCGCCATTTCTTGAGAAGACAGAGTCTCTCCTCATACCAGTTGACAATTCGCCGCGGCCTATAGAGATCGAGCGATGAGCCGAGAGAAGAAACGACTACGGAAGACAGCGGCTGTCAAAGATGAATTTCTAGTCCACGGAAGAATGGATAACTTGATCAAGGTGCAGAAAAGAAAAGAAACAGGTATCTTCCTTCTACACGGATGGACGCAGAGAGATAGATGTAGATATGACTCATAAAGATAGGTTCTTGGTGATATATAGACAGATCGATAAAGATAGACAGATAGACTAAAGATAGATAGATACATAGATGGGACAGGAAGAGACAGCGCATTTATCCCTGCGAGGAAAGAAGGAGAATGATGTACAGGATGACACGGGGGAGTGTATGTACACCCAAGAGTAGAATAGACGAGATTTCCTCCCTATAGCATAAGGATTCAACAGAAGACATTTCTGTGGAACATTATCATATCTTCCTTCTCTTTCCTCGAAATACAGAGAGATTCTTCGCTTCGTTCGTCACTCTCCTAGAAAGATCAGTGTCGCCTCGAGATAAGTGTTAATTTTCTCTCTTTTTCATCTGCGTAAGCATCCCATCTCTCTCATAGAGAGCACCTAGTAATCTTCTCCGTCGACATCCTCCTCTTCATCTTCCTCTTCTTCTTCTGTGTCTTCTGTATTAGAGTCGTCTTCTTCTTCTTCTTCAGTACTATCCTCTGTCATATAGACTGAGTCGTCTTCCTCGTTGTCCTGAATGAACCCCTCATCATACCAAGGAACCGAAGCTCTCCTTCTAACTCGTCTTCTTCTTCTTCCTTCTCTCCCCCCTCTTATCTCCCATGGCAAAGGTTGTTCCTCATCTTCACTTGTTCTCTCAGACCCACTTTCATGTAAGACTCCTATTCCTGCCGCTCCTCCTATCATATCTTCATCTTCTTCTTCTTCCTCTCCTTCTTCTTCTCCTCTCCCGTTAGATCCTCCTGTAGAAGAAGAACTTAGGAGCCTTCTCCTCCTCCTCCTCAGAACAACATTATTATCATCTTCACTATCTTCCTCACTATCTCCATCTTCTTCTCCTCCTCTCTGTCGTCGCTGTCGATGAGAACGAGGAAATCTTTCTTGTCTTTCTCCTCTTCTTCTTCTTCTTCTTCTATGTCTATGATGTTGTAGGCCGCTGTTAATTCTTATACTAGTTCCCGAGTCACCATGGGTATTGTGACTATCGGATGCCTCAGAAGATCTTCTTCTTTCATCTCTCCTCGAAGCCACTTCGTCATTCCCTCCCTCTGCAGACTCTTCTGCTAGAGCTGCTAACAAACTTTGGAGTCGATGAATACTACTCCTCCCTAAGCTCTCTTCTTCTTGTTCTTCTTCTCTCTCTTCTTCATTCCCGCTCCCTTCTTGTGGCATTTCACGAGAAGAAGAAGAAGATTCTTCTTCTTCTTCTCCCTGCGCTTGGGTTGGAGCTTCATCATCGATGCCTTCCCCCTCTCGTCTCCTTTGTCTCTCTGCTTCTTCTACTTCTTCTGCATGGAAATCTCTTTCGTTGCCACTCCCTCCTCGGCTTCTGTCATCTGACCCTTCTCTCTCTCTCCTTTCTTCAGCTGGCTGTTCTCTTAGAGATCGCGTGAAAGAATCTACGACAGATCGTGATAATGACGGAGATATCGAAGAAGATACGAAGGACAGCCATCGCGCGCTTCGCCTAGAAGAAGTAGAAGAAGAAGCCGCACTTGTTTCATGTACACTTGCTGAAGAAGAGGAAAAAGAAGAGGAAGAAGAAGAATTTCCTTCACATGTACGAGCGGTACCTTCGCGGTGTGAAGTGGTGTCTCTAGGGACTGTCTGGCTTGAGGAAGAAGAAGAAGTTGCTCTATGAGACCTTCTTCTGCAATTTCGATGTCTTACGTCAGTATCGGGAGAATGAAGAGATGTGATAGGTGGACCTCCATCCGCTTGCGTCCTCAACGTGTTTGAGGAGGGAAAACCTTCTCTACCACGAACGTGAGATAGGCGAGGAAGAAGAGACGCCGAGGACGAGCAGGAGGAGGAGAGAGGAGAAGAAGAAGGAGTAAGAACTGATGACACCTGCGTGCCTTGGTCTGTCTTCCCATGTCTCTGAAGAACCACGTACACATATCAACACCACGGAGATACAAAAAAGATGCTCATACAAATACATATGTACATACATACACATATATATATATATATATCTGTCCATACATACATAAAGATAACATGCGCGGAGTCTACATGAAGGAGTGTATGTACATCGATGCTGTGTATGATGATCCATTTCAATAGATACCTAAAGGATAGTCGCCGCCTAGATACATAAGCACAAGAGAGATAGTCTCCGTCGAGCCATCGTCATCATGGTTGAGGGGCTGCTATCCTCCAAACCTCGCCCAGGTGTACTTCTTCCCATACACACACATGTATAGAGATACATTTATCTAGGTATCTACATAAAGGCAAATATAAAGGAGTATATAGATCTACCAATGAAACCCCACACGTATTCGCATACCAACACATCTAGATGCATCAGGATGGAGATAAGAAGAAGAGGAGATCTCCTTGACGGGATACGCCTCACAAGGAATCTAAGTATGTGCCTGTCTTTCTTTCTTCCTTCCTCCCTCACGTCTACGAAGTGACATGCCTTGACAAGGGAAAGTGTACATACACACGGAGAGATCTCTCTAAAGAACATCCGCTGAGAAGAGAGATCTCTTCATATAGAGGGATGGAATACCACACAACTAACTGTAGTCTTCATTCATTCATTCAAGCATCTTAAAGAAGAAGCTCGCTTCATCTATAGAGATGATAAAGACATCGACACATATAGACATGTACACTTATCGATATAGAAAGTCTTTGACCTAGAGAAAGAGTAGATCTATCTATCCAGAGGTAGAGAGAGAGTATAACCATATGTATATAAAGGATGTATACACGTAGAAAGAGAGCCTAACTATAACTATACATATACGTATGGAGAGACGGACATGCGAAGAGACCTCTTACAGATGAACGGTTAATCATCTTCTCTTACTGCTGTAAGACCTCCTTCTACTCCTCGACGACCTGCCTCCTTCCCACCGAGATATCTAGGAATGTCGTTGTACGTCATGCATTCTCTATCTACGACTATCAAGGATGGCTGAGGAAATGAGGAAGACTGATTCGAAAGCTTCTTCTTCTCTTCTTCTTCTCCCTCCCCCTTTTCCTCTTCTTCTGTCTCTATCTCGGGGGATCTCTTCCTTTTTCTCTCCCTCTCACTTGTTGAGTTGTCTCCGTCATGAGCTTTTTCCGATGAGTAAGAAAGACGTCGATTCTTCTCATTCAGAGAATAAGGAGAGGGAGGAGAGAGGGAAGCAGATGAAAGAGAAGAAACAGAGAGAAGTGACTTGGAATGATGAGGCGTTTTCTTCTTATTTTCCCGATCATACGTCTCATCCTGATCAGCATCGACTGTGGGGGGGTGCCGTCCGAGGAGACAATCGACGTTGTCACCATTGTTGGCTAGCAATGAGGAAATCCAATGAGAGAAAGAAGAAGCAAAGAGACTCTTCATGCTATGATGGTCACCTCGATAAACAGATCTTACTATGTCTATGAAGGAGAGAACTAAAGAAGAACCCCTGATTGATACACCTGGAGAAGAAGAAGAAAAGACGTTATTGACGATCGAAGATCTATGAAGCAAATCAAGAGACGGAGAGAGAGAAAGAATCGATAAAGATACCGAGACTTTCGGAAGAAACGGTGACAGTGAAGAAGAGATAAATAACCATGAAGATGAGAGAAGAGAAGAAAGAGAAGATGTTCTTTTAGATAGAAAGACGTTATCATCGATCTTTCTTCTCTTGGTCTCTTCTCCTTCTCTGCTCCACTCTCTTATAGAAGGAATTCTCGCATCACGAGAGATCCAGTTTGGTGAGACCCCCTTTATCAGAGCCACCTCATTATCCTTATCATCCTTTTCTTCTTCTTCATCTCTCTCTCTCTTTCTCTCTTCTTCTTCTTCTCTCTGAAGTCGCTTGCCTCTTCTCTTCTCTGAGGAAGAACAAGGAAAGAAAGAAAAGGAAGAAGAGAAAGACAACCTAGAGAAGCCTCCGACTGCGTGAGGGGATGTCTGTAATGCCTTTTCCTGTTGACACATGGAGATCTTGCTAAGAAGAAAGTTTTCCATCTCTTCATTCTCTTCCTCCTCTCTTCTTCTCTTTTTCTCTCCGCCTCCCCCCCCTCTTCTTCGTCTGCTCTTCTCTTCTTCTCCAGACTCGATACCATCCTCTCCTCTTGACGTGTCCTGTCTCGAGAGAGCCTTCGGGATTTCTTGTCTTTTCTCTCCTTCTTCCTTACTATATTGGCCACAGAGATATCTGAGAAACCGAGAAAAGACATGACGTAGCTCCTCTTCCCCACTCTTTCTCTCTACAGCGTCTTTCTCTTCTTCTCCCTCTTCTTCTTTCTTTTTCTTCTCGTATCTCTCCTGTTTTGGACCTCCATCTAAATGAGTAGCACCATTACCTCCTCCTCCTCTTCTCCGTCTATCTTCATCCGCAGGCACGAAAGCTCTTCTTTTTCTTCTTATTTCCGTTCCTTCATCTAACTTACCTTCTGGTCTTCTTCTCCTTTCTTCTTCTTCTTTCATGTCTCTTCTTCTCACCTCACTCCTACTACTCATTTCATCTCTCACCGCATTCGCTTCTTGCCCCGGTTCTTTTGCGACCTCTTTCACGGTCTCCAAATCCTTCTTCCCACTTTCTTCTTCTTCCTCCTCCTCTTCAGTGTCTTTCTTCGTCTGTTTCTCCTCTAAGCAGACATCCAGGTAAGATGAGAGAGACATCCCGAAGTACTGCTCTAGCTTCTCTCTCAGACCTTCTCGATCTACACAGATGAGAAGAACTCGATCTTCTGATAGACCGACAAAAGCTGCTTGAAAATAACGGGGGCCGAGGAGAGGGAGGTCCGACTGTCGACTCCTCAAGCTCACGATGGTTGCGGCTGCATGCGATATCTCTTCATCGGGGACAGCACGGAAATGTGTCTCTAAGAGAGACGAGGAGACCGTCTCTTTCCTAAAATCTTCTTCTTCATCACGTAGCAGAAGATGGCCATTCTGTCGAGAAGCTTCTCCTTTCGTCTCTTTCTCCTCTTCCTCTGATGAGAGAAGATTTCTATCATGTGAGAAAGGACTTCTTACATGATTGCTTCTGACCCTTCCTTTGTGTGTTGGTCTATCCTTTCTCTCTTCACATCTTCGAGAAACAGGAAGATTCCTCTCTTCTTCACTTGCGAGAGACATCTCAAGAGATCTCTGGCGTGGCACATCGCTTGTGGAAGCTTTTCTCTCTTCGTCTTTACTTTCTTCTTCTTCTCTAGCTCCCTGAGTACGCCTCTCTAGAGAAGAGACATCCTCTCGTCTATCTCTCTGAGCCCTTCGAAGAAGTCCAGCTAATCTGCTCTGTAAAGAAGAGAAGAGTCTTCTACTCAAGGGAGAAGAAGAAGAAGATGTTGTAAAAGACGACGAAGAAGGACAGGCAGGAGACCCAGAAGAAGAAGAAGAATGATCTCTGTGAGAAAGAGGAGTGGGCAACTCTTCTTCTTCTTCTTCACACCCGACGGTGATATGATCACGATGAAGCTCTTCTCCTCTTCCGTTACAAGTTGCAAGAAGACGCGTCTCTTCATTTTTCTTCTTCTTCTTCGTCTTCTTCTTTTTGGAGCTATCATCTTTCTCTCTCTCACTTTGATGCCCTTCATGAACGGTAGAAGAAGAAAAGGTGGAAAAGTCCTTTGTGGCGACTAACGTAGGAGTAGAAGGAGAAAGAAAAGAAGAAGAAGGACAGAGAGAAGACGAAGAAGACTTCGTTCCGCGAGACACGTCTCTTCTTTCAGCAGTTGGCCTGCTTCCACACCGGATCACTCCACGTGGCCTATATACATACACGAAAGCACAACAAAGTACCCAGATAAAACACCCTCTCTATCTCCACTCTATCTGCGATCTATCTATTTATCTATCTCTAATCTATTTATCTATCTTTCTCTATTTGTCTTCTATCTATCTATCTACACTTCATGTATATGTAGAGGAATAGAAGTAGCTAACTCATGTATGGTGTTGATAGAGGGAGAGAGAGAAGAGCCCTCCGTAGACTTTATAGACTCTTGAAAGCTACAGAGGGGAGATGAAAGAGAAGAAGCAAAAGAACTTCATCTCTATGTCATGGATGGAAGAAGAGAAGGTCTACAGTGTCAGATAAAGTGGACGTGTCTGCCGCGTAGGCTAACGCGAAGGAAGGAGAAAGAGGGGAGAAGAAAAATAGAGAGATCTTACAGAAAGAGAAGAGAGTCTACTTGTCCAATAGTGAGGTATCCCAACGGAGAAGCTTCTAGGAGAAGAAAAAGAACGAGAGCGAGAGTTGGCTCATCTTTCGCTGCAAATAGACACGTGAAAGACAAAAGGAAATGACAGAGGTGAGAAGAGAAGTCGCGAGATAAAAAAGTGAAAGATGGACAGAAAGAGAGGAAAAGAAAAGCGGAGCAAGACAACGTCACAAAAAAGAGAACCTCTCCTCTCCCCCTCCTTCTCTTTCAGCAGGACTGCTACAGAACCTATATCACTCATCTAGACACATATACGTATAAATAGGAATGGATGTACGAATACGTATGAGTACGCAGATATACATACATATATATCTATGATACGTATATATGTAGGTATGCACATGTATGTATTATGTATGAATAGGTATGTATGTATGTATGGAGATTCGCATGAGGAGGAGACACTCAAACAGAGATCTCTTCAGAAGGGAAAGAGATAGAGAAATACGCCACGTGAGGAACCTATCAGCAGCAGCCTCACGTCGTCATACATCAACGACAAGTACATCACTCTTTCTCTCGATGTGAAGACAGACGTCTACATATAAACGAGCACCTCACCCAGCAGGCCCTCTACACAGGGGTAGACAAGCTTATTATCTATCTATCTATCTTTAAGCTATCTATTCTCCACTACATATGAAAAGACCTTCACAAAGAATTCCTTCTCTCTTTCTCTTTCTCCCCCTCTCGAACATAGTCCATCCACGTGATATAGATCTCTCCATAACCATCCACTTCTTGTCCCGGCTACAGACACAGCCCTCTAGCTATACACAGAATCCACTATAGTAGATCGATCACCTAGCCCCGGAAAAAACACAAAAGCTTCCTCATCCGCTGGAAAGAAAGACGTGAGAGAAAGAAGAGATTACTTCTTCTTCTTCTTCACATACCTAGTAAGACTCGCCGAGGGATGAAGCGTCTACAGAAACACTCCTGCGCCTTATGATGGCAGCGAAGACACCTTTGATATGAGGGAACGACTAGAGTAGAAGAGCCACTCCTGATGCTATCACCCCTGCTACCATCGACTTCTTCTTTCTCTCCTTTCATCTCTTCTTCTTTTTCTCGAAGGGATCTTCCTAGGGAGGAGACGTCTGTTTGATCTTTCTGAAGAGAAGAAGAGCAAGAAGAAGAAGAGCAGGGATTCTTGCGAAGTCTAGGGGGATCCTCTGAGTCTTGTGTAAGGAAGGGCCAGGCGAACGTGTTTGTATAGGTAGTAGAAGATGAAGTAGACGAACGAGAAAGGACACCTGGAGATGTAGATCGCAAAGAAGAAGAGGAAGAGGAGAATAACGACGAAGAAGAGGATGAAGAAAGAGAAGGAGAGAAGAGACCGTGCTGAGACGGTTCTCGGCGGGGAGTCGGTCCCATGGAAGGGACGGTTAAATATCGAGAGGAAGAGACAGGAGACGATGTGCTAACTCCGGTAGATACACCTGGATTTCTTTGTGGAATAGAGCGAGAACAACTCTGAAGAGTAAAGACGACTTTCCTACGTTTCAGCTTATTGCCATCTGAAACTACTCCTATCTCTCTTTCTCCCTTTCTTTCTTCTTTCTCTCGCGCGTCTTCTCTTTCTCCCTTTCCTTCGCCTTTCTTCTCTCTCAGTTGTAATGCGTCTAGCGCCGAATCTTCTTCTCCTATACCTTCTTTTTCTTCTTTCATTCTCTTCTTATCAGAAGAAGAGTCTTCGCTGTCTTCTCTCCTTTCAAATGGCAAACAACGAAGATCATCGAAGTCCTCGGGGAGAGGAAAAGAAAAACGATGGACTGCATGCATGCACGGCATAAAGAAGTCGCACCAGTCATGTGAGTTACGATGGGAAGCTAACACACCTTCACACATGTTATACCTCTACATAATATATCTTATATTATATATTGACGGTATGGCTACATGTATATATTAGATCTTACTTTATCTACATATGTATATATATGTATAAACATCTGTCTCTCAGTTATGGCATAAAAAGACAACAAGCGCAGTGTAGGATTCACCTCATCCCCCCCCCGTTGTGTCAGTCTTTTCACTATCTATCTACTTCTAACCGATCTATCTATCTATCTTTAGTCTACCTGTCTATTTATCTGTAATCTACCTAACTTCTGTGTGTGATCTACTCTTCCAGCCTTTCCATGAAGGCACTGTCCTAAAGGCATATCACTGGAGATGAAAACTTCCGTATATCTATGTATGTATGCATATGTATGAATATATATATGTATATGCAGGTATGAATATGTCTATATGAATAAGTGTAGGTATATGAATATGCATGTGCCTCCCCCCGAAGGAACAAGTATGATAGGAAGCCTCACCAACTAAACCTCTACACTCGAGACTCGTCGCAATTCTCAGACTAGAATTACAGGGAAGTTCCCCTAAAAGAGAGAGGCTACGACAGTTACAGAACAAGTGAGAGAGAGTATTAGCTGATGCTGCTAAGACGTAGGAAGAATCGGATTGAGACGAAAAGGAGAAGATCGGGAGAGGTGGATAGATTGAAGATAGAAAGGTAGATAGATAGATAGATGGACTTACATGCAACCTGTAGAGAGAGAAGAAGAAAATCTCGATTAGTGAGATTTATCTCAAAAGCTTTTCTCTTGACCTCTTCTAATGCTCTCTCTACTCTATGGAAGAGAAAATGACTATCTTGTCCTTCCGCTTTTTCATTGCCCTTTGGACTTTGTATGGAATGACGGCCTCTTCTTGAGAGTTCTTCTCCGTCTGTCTCTCTTCGTCGCCATCCTAATCCTTCTCCTCCTCTTCTTCCTCTTCTCTCTCTGTCTTGTATACTCCTATTCTCTTCTTCTTCCTCCTCTCTCCTTCCTAAGAGATTTCTTGCACTATCTCGATCTCTCCCTAGAAAAAGACCTCTCATTCTTCTTCTTCTTCTCCCTCTACGGCTATTGCCATTCTGTCTATCATCTTCTCCCTCTCTTAGATCTTCTTCTTCTTCCTGTTCTTCTTCTTCTTCCTCCACCTCTTCTCCTACATCAACGTCTAGTTCAGGTCTATCTCCTCCTCCAATGCTAGGCATGGTACGAGCACTCCAAGGACCTCGATTGCCTCGAAGACGGATCGTAGATGAAGAAGGAAAAAGTGACAAGAAATCTTCTGACTCTCCTGCCGTTGTTCTCCTCCTTCTTCTCATCTCTCCTCCTTCTCCTCTCTCCCCCGTCAGTCCTTGAGCCGCCGCTTCAGCAGCAGCGATCGAGAGCCTTGCAAGTGTCTCGGCAAGACGTCTATGGTGAAGTAGACGAGACGGCGTCTCTCTTTCTCTTTCTCTTCCTTCTCGAGATCGAAGGGTCTCTTCAGGTCCTGAGAAGCGATTCTGCTGTGAGGATTGATACCTACGAAATTCTTGTAGACCTAGAAGTAGCAGAAGTTGTGAATATGTTAAGGCTAAGTCGCTTCGTCTTCGATCGTCTGCTGCAGTACTTCTCTCATTCACATCTACACCCGAAGAAGAAGAAGAGAGAAGTGGGACTTGCAGACGTAAGGAGGGAAGAGGAGTTCGAGCTCCTCCTTCACTTCTCCCAGCAACTCCTTCTCCTTCTCCTCTTTCTCCCTCTCTTTCTCTATGAGAATCGACCTGAGAAGAAACCACGAGGGTGGAACTACTACTTCCAACTCTCCAAGAAGAGTCGCTCGAGCCTTCACTTGAATGAGAAGAAGAAAGAAAGATGTCTCTCTCTCCATTCCGTGGGAGAGAAGTTGTATGAAGAGAAGAAGACCCTGGCCGGACAAACCTTAGCGTAATGACACTTGAAGAGGGGGCCGCAGGCTGGGGATCTGATCGCACTCCTCTTCTCTCAGTTCTTCCCTCCTCTTCTCCTTCTCCATTTTGAGACCTTGAATGACTCGAAGGAGATCTTCTATGACTATGACTCTCCCTTTCTTCTTCTCTCTCATGATTCTCTTCACTAGCCTCATGCGTTTCTAGATCTCTACTTGTCTGGCTTGTACTCATACCTCCTGGAGGGGTCGTTCCCCCATTATCTCTCCTACCATCTCTCTCTCCCGTAATAGCATGGTGGTGCGTGTCATTCTCTTGTCTCGTCTCCCCCTCAGGTGTATGTACACCTGCAGCACCGCCACCATCGATACTCCCTTCTCTCTCTTCGCCCTGAGATACATTGTGAGAAGATAGCCCCATGGCTCTTACACACTCTCTCTCTCCTCTCCCTGTTGGTATGGCTGTATTAGTCGCTGTAAAGACAGCCGTCGTCTGAGTGATGAGCGGAGAAAGAAGAGATAGACTTCTTCGAATTCGACGATCTTCTACCACGCCTTCTCCTCTTCCTCGGCCTGTCAGACTTCCCAGATCATTTCTTTCCACAGAACGCTCGATCAGCGTCGTGGCCGATTCATCTTGTGTCGGTGACAGAGATGCGGGAATTCGCCATGCCGTCATAACGACTCGATGTGATGTGGCGACTCTTGAACCTAATTGGGGCTGTGCTTGTCGACCTCGATAAAACCTACAGTTCCCTTGTTGCCCTTCCGATGAGGAGGTGTCTCCGTCAACTCCTAGCTCTCTAGCAAGAAGAGAATTGTATGAAGCAAAAGATATACGCCGGGCGTCTTCAAGAATCGAAGCAGAACATGGGGAGGGGGGAGAGGTGGTCGAAGAACTTCGTCTACTTTCAACCTGACCACGTGATGAGAAGGGTGGAGTGGTCGCACCCCTCTTGCATGCAGTTGAGAGGAGCAGAGATGAAGAGGATGAGGTATTAGGAGACTTGCTTGCTGTCTTGCCGGGATCAGAAAGAGACAGGGACGTCGCCTCACGATCGGCTGTTGAGGGAGAGGGAGACAGTGAAGAAGAATAAGAGGGACAGATCAGAGATGGAGAAGATGAATGAGGAAAAGAAGAAGAGACGTCACTCGGTTGAGGAGTCGAGAAAGAGGAAGATTCATTTGGAGACAGAATAGCCGTGGATTCAGTTCCTGGTGAAGAAGGAGAATAAGGAGATGATAAATAAGAGGAAGGAGTCTTGGTGACTGAGGTGCTCCCAGAAAGAGAGAGGCCGCCTGGCGAGGGACTGGTCAAAGAGGACAAGCTTCCCGGATGTAGATTAGCAGTAGTTGAAGTAGGGGGAGGCGATGGATGTTTGAGAAACGAAGAAGATGGCTGTTGAAGTAAAGGTAGTAGACATGATGAGGAGATCTCTTTCTCTAGTAAAGGAGAAGGTTTCCCTTCTTTCATATCAAACGCCTCTCCTGTCTTCTCACTCGTGGGGGAAGCAAGAAGATGCTTCTTCGTGGGTTTAAAAGCACCATCAGTCGCTTCATCTTTATCCAGTTCTATTGAGTCCAAGATCTCTTCTTCATTCTCTCTCTTACGTTTCTTTCTTGTCTCTTGATCCTTACCTTCTTCTTCTTTTGATACCTTGATCTCCTCGATCTCCTGACGTGGACTCCTTCGATCCTTCGTCTTTCCCACAGCCTCCCGATCCTCAACGACCACTTCCTTCTTCTCCTCCCTCTCTTCTCTCTGTGTATCTTGTCCTCTATCCTTCTCCCCCTCATCGCTATTCCTTGATCGCACCCCTGCTTCACCTCTTCTTCGTCCTTCTTCTTTTTCTTCTTTCTCTTTTTCTTCCTTTTGTCTTGTATTCTTCTCCTTCTCTTCTTCGTCTCTCCGTTCACCTCTGACACTTGCTACTCTCACATCCACTTCATCTCTCACTCTCTGTGAAGAAGAAGAGGGCGAAGAAGAAGTAGGAGCTAAGCTCGTAGGATCACTGCTACTGCACCTGCTTGGACCCCCTTGTCCTTCTCTCTGAAGAAAGCCAGAAGGCGGAGGTTGTCGCGAAGAAGAAGAAGAGGAGAAAAAGAAGTTAGCGCGACCATCAGGTAGTCTGTTACGCTGAGTAATTAGGCATCCGCTCCCGTCATCGTCTTGGGGTATCCAGCAGCATCTGTAGAAACACCCCCGCACAGAGACGCACGAAGAAAGAGTGAGAAAGAAAAAGAAAGATGACGAGATCGACAAGCCTATCTTCCTCTCTAGAAAGAGAAAGAGAGGTTTAACGAGATTCTACACACTTCAGCTTAAATTGCTTCATTCATGCAACTTCGATGTATGTACATGTAGTAGAAAGTAGAGAGAAACTTCCTATGTCTCTATCCAAATCTCTATAGAAATAAAATGCACAGTCAGAAGCCAAAGCACACACATGCACATCTACCTACATACATATCCGACGTGTATATTTTCTGTTTCTCTCTGTAAGCCATTTCTTTCGCATGAGAAGTCGCATAGAGACTTGATCCCATCTTTTCTGTTTTCGAAGAGACCGATCGCTAATGAGTGTATATGAGAGAGATGAGCAGCCAAAAGGGAGAAGTAGTAGTAGTAGTAAAGGTGACATAATCCGTATGAAGGCGGAAGGAGAAGAGAAGACCGAAAAGTTCGAGAGGAGCGGAAAACTGAGGTGCAGCAACACCAACACACTGATCACCATCTCTCCCTCTGTTCTTCTTCTCCTTCTCTCTCTCTCTCTCTCTCTCTCTATATATATATATATGCGCATACTCTTGTCTCTCTTTCTATCGCTCCTTCTACATGCACCTGTCTCTGCCTTTCCCTTCTGTTGTACGTGTAAGAACGGTTGCCGCGTCGGCGTGAAGCACCATAGATATACAGATGTATACGCATACATATACATGGTGCATCTATCTATTCATCTATCTATCTATATATATATGAACTCTCCTATGTATTCGTGTGCTAAAACACACCTATAGTCGCCTACTATGGGGGTCGTGTAAGTCTATCTATTTACCTAGCTATCTGTCTACTTATCCTTCTGCCTATATGACGGTATTTTGATATGTAGCCCACCCTACGTATGGAAGATCGACCAGCGCTTTCCAGATCCACATGCACAGCCACATAAAATATCCCTCTATACACCGAAATGTATCTACTAACCCTGCGTGGCATGCATAGACAGCAGCGATGCCGGTCTTTGTATGTCTCTATCTCTACTAGTAGGCTTCGAGACGATCGCCAAGCGGACTGTTTCTCACACCTAGGATGAAACTGTAGGAGCACTATGACGGCCTTCTATTTCATCTTGTAAGATACTTTGACTATCTACCATTCGGATAGATCGCCTCTAGATGTTGGAGAGAACCAAAGTGTTAACGAAGGAAGACAGACTGGATAAAAGAAGATCCCCTCTCTCTGATCGATCGATAAGACAGACACGTACCTTCTGAACTTGGCTAGCCACCGAAGTTGCTTGTCTCGGCGTCTCTGCTCTCGTTGCCCAAGATGAAGAAAGTCAGATGAGTAGGTAGGGCCTTGCGAACGAGAAACATTTAGACGGCTTTCCTCTCTTCTTGCTCTCCCTAGATTCGAAGAGAAAGAAGAGCTAGGAGAAGACGAAGAAAAGACACTACTGTTACGGCCTGAAAAGGTAGAAGGAGAGAAGGAAGAAGAAGCAGAGGGAAAAGAAGAAGAGAAGGACCATAGAGGGATGGAACTCACAGCTGCATTGGCAACCCTCGCAGCAAACTCCTCTGGAGAAAGACGAGAGGAAGAAGAAGGAGAGGGAGAAGAAGAAGGAGAGGAAGAAGAGGACGTTAGAGGACGGCGAGGAGGGCGTGAAGGAGAGGAGGAAGAAGAAGAGAGAGAAGAGGACGTGAGACGATTCTCTTGAGGAGACTCAAGACACAGTGAAGAGCGAGAGTTGCCGTCGATACTTGAATGAGTCTCCTCCATGCTGACGAATCCCAAGTACACAAACTTCTTCTTTTCTCCCTTTCTTTCTTTCCCTCTTTCTCGATTTCCTCCCCCTCTAAATCTTTCTACATCTCTCCTTCCTTTCTTTCAGTCATCTATTTTTCTCCTATGAACAATAGGCAAGATGCTACACAGCCTCTCGGTCATCCACGCTGCCTGTCACACGTCTGTAAGCTTTCCCCACGTGAACTCCGCTTTGATAGAAATGAAAAGATATACGGCAGTGAAGACATACAACTTACACGCCTGGCTTCAGCATACATCATTTAGTCCAACTATTCATCTGTCTATGTAATTGTCTATCCATTGATCCTCCATCGATTTAGAATGAATGCTAAGACTGAAAAAGTCGATAGACCCTACCCTTCCGCCTAGCAAACATAGGAAATGTCTGAGCGTGTGAGAGAGAGAAAGCACTACTTTACCATGAAGGGTCGATCTTCAATGAAGAAGCGACTAAAAGAGAGAGAGAAACATGGCTACGCATGCAAAACAATAAACGGTAGATAGATATAGATGCAGATCAATAGAGATATACATGAGCTGGGTTGAATAGAGAGAAAGATGTTTCTCCCATGATGGATGGAAGATGAATGAATGACGAGGATGAAAAGACTGAGAGAGTGAGATTCTCGGCCCGACGAATCTTCTCTAACTTCGTCGTCTTCTTCAGTCTATCTTGTACATACCTATCTTCTCTTGTAAAGAGGTGGAGGTTCTTTGCTCTTGCAGAAAGGGGTCAAGACAGAACAAAGAGAAAGAAGAAGAGTGAAAGGAAAAAAGATTGATTCTCCAGCAGACAGAAGAAAGAAAAGCGGAGTCAAGAAGATTGTCAGTTAGCTGCCAAAGAAAGACATGCGGCGAGACTTCAGCCGGGCTTTCTCATCTACGAGGGAATCTACTCTTTCTTTGAAAGGAGCTACTCTTTCTTTGATCGGGACAGACAGATAGGGAGATAGACTGATAGAGATAGATTCACACAAGACGAGAGGAAAGAGAGGCAGACAGGAAGAAAAGATCTACTCTTGTGTCACTTGAATCGGGACCGGGTGGGCATATTGAGAGATGAAAAAAGAGCTCCTCTTCCGCCTCAAGAAGGAAAAGAAGAAAAGAAAGAAGACAAAAACGAAACTGTTCACGGAGTGAGTGAAAGAAGGGTGGGAGAAAGAGAAAAGAAAGTGCATGCACTCCTCACTACTGGGAAGAAAGGAAATGAAGTGAACTGCAGCAACATAAAAGTTGCCGCTCTAACCAAAGAGAGTGTATAGATGGTATCTCATCTCCTCTCCTAAGGTCTAGAGACTAAATTATAGAAATACGTTCTTTGAAGAAGAATTCTTTCAAAGAAAGAAAGAAAGTAAAACAAGAGAATGGATACTTTCAGATGGAGAAGGCAAGAGAGGTAGAATAGATATCGTGTCTCACTCCATGTCATCTTGGCCCTTTGTAGTGGTAAAGCAGATGACAGAGAAAAGGGCTCTATTCCCATTGCTTTCTTCTTTTGAAAAGCTTCTGAGCTCCCGATTCTTTCTTGCTTTCTTCTTCAGATTCTCCCTCTCCGTTCTCGTTCTCACACTAACAGACAAGCACGAAGATAAGTGAAAGACTCTCCGAAGGAGTAGCAGATGCAAGAGAAATCTTTCTCCGCCTAGTCTCTTCCTGTCATAGGCAGGATAGGATAGCAAAGGGATGAGTAGAGAGGACAACAGGATCGTGTCTTTCTTCGTCTAGAGATGTATGTGCGTATACGATGGCTTGGATCTCCCTAAACTCTCAAAGATCGCCTTCTCATCTTGGATCGCAGTCTCAAGAGAGAAGGAAGGAGGAAGAGATGGAGCTTCTGAAGTTCTATCGATGCCCCGGCGTTCGTAAGATCGTAGCGTATGTCTGATAGTAACGACCGTGACGGAGGTGACTTTCTAGAAGTTTTCAACGTAACTGTGAGTTGCAAGTTCTCCGACGTGAAGTAGACTCATAAGCATCTCTAGGCGGAAGCATACCACCTGAGTGAAGTCTGGCTGCTTTTTCCCGTCATTGGCTCACTGACAAAGGACAGCTCTCAGAGATCAGACCTTTCTCTCTTCAGTCACCAAGAGTAATGAAAAATATGGGACAGGACAACTTAGGAATTGGAGAAGACAATCGGTCTAGTGAAAGAACGGAGGAGACGTCCAAGTGCCAGCCCAGCTAGCGCGGGTTGGAGAAGGAGACGTCGTCCGTTGTCTCTCAGCTGCCTTGAGGAGGGTCTTTCTCAAGGTCTGAGACAGAAGAAGGAAATTTTTCCCTCGTTGTTTATGATGATAGAATGTTAGTAGCCGCTTTTATCTTTCTGTACCAGTTGTCAAGATCTATCTAGAAAGAGAGAACGATACCACCCTATGATGGATGACGTGCCGCGTGCGAGTGTTGGGGTGTATGTACACCTCAGTTGCTCTGCTATGAGTTTCACTGTTAGAGCACTTTCTAAGCACATTCTTTTGGAGCGCAAAGAATCTGTGTGAGATTCATCTCTTCTCTATTGAGAAGAAGAAAAGAGCTATATTTGATTCTGTTTTATGAAAGCGACTTTCTTTCTTTCATCTCCACGTAAAGAAAACAGACGTGTCTACCAGAGAGTAGATCGACCTTCATCTTCCTTTTTCATCTGTTCTCTCTAGATAAATAGAGAAAGAGATTCTCACATTCAATTATCTATCGTTCCTCTTAACATTGCTCTTTTCTATCAGCAGCTTATTGCGGCTTCTCACCTTCACCCCAGCTCACTCTTAGCACTTCCGTTCTTTCTTTCAGGGGCTTCTACACTACGCCTATACAGAGCAAAGCATCTCAACTGCATGCGAGCTAACACCTACATATATATCTACGTCTATATCTATCTATATAGATGTATACGTGTATATCAACACTCTGAGAAAAAGAAGTCTTATCCTTCATATGACTCTGCTTACTAAGACAGAAACAGGCCTCTCTGAACAATGAGAATCGAGACAACTAAGCGCATGCACGAGGCTAAAAAAGACCAGTCTAGACCTCCGTCAGTCTTCTTCAATTCCAGACTTCATCTTCTTTCTCTCCTTCATGGAAGAGAGACAAGGTCATTCACCATTCTCATAGATAGTTTTAGATACCTCTTCTTCGTAAGACGTCGTCTTTCTAAGGCACTGATCCTATCGCCTATCCTTCCTTGTCGCTCCCTCTCTCTCCTTTCTGTGAGCTTCCTTTGATGATTAGAGCAGAAATGACAGAGCTATAGACCAAAGAGAAGCGATAAAACAGCCTGACTACCTGAAGATATTGATGAACGCTACAGAAGCTTCTCTTTCCCGTACATCGCAAGACTACCGTTCTCTTCTTCGTGAAAAGGTCTAGTTAGGATAGACTCCATCTAGCGTATCATCTACGTCTCCTATCATCTTCTTGTTCTCCTACTTCTTTTCAGAAGGAGAGAAGATAGGAAGCTTTCTTCTCTAGAAACACCTAAGGCGAGAAGATAGAGAAGACCTAGAAGCGGATCAACCTTCTCTCTCCTCTCTGCTCGAAACAAAGCCTGAACTTCTCTTCTCCTCCATTCAGCTACGATCTACTACTGTCTCCACGACTCTCTACTTAGTCGCATGCATGGCATCTCTAGATAAGAAGAAAAGAGAAAGGAAGAACGTGAACTAACCAAATCTCCTCATTCTCGTGAAATCTGTCTCTGACTCGAAGGTTTCTTCATACAGACATGACGTTTTAAAGCAGCAAAATCGACAAACTTCAGCTCTAGAAAAATTCTCTTCTTCGCATCGAGGGGAGGTGTCGGAAAGCCTTCCTCTGTCGCTGTCCTCTTCTCTCCTGGGAGGACAAGGTCATCAAAATGATAGAGAGAAGAAGAAGGAGAGAGAGAAGAAGGAGAGAGAGAAGGAGAGAGAGAAGAAGAAGGAGAAGGAGAGGAAGAAGGGACTTCATGAGTATGTGGCGTTACTTTTCTTTTATTCGAGTGGAGAGACGTTTGGTCGGAAGAAGCAAAAGAAGGAGAACGTTCATCTGAAATGCATGCAAGAAGACAGGCAGGAGGAAGGGCAGAGGGGGATGGAAAGAGATCCGAGAAAAAAGAAGAAGACTTGAATCTATTCATACACTCCCCCTGGTCAGAAATTAGAGAGGGCGATAGACAATCCATATTTTGGTCTCTACTTTCTTCTTCTTCTTCATCTTCTTCCTGATCCTCATGTAGAATTCTAGCATAATTTTCTCGCACCGATAACCTTTTCATCCTTTCTTCCTCCTTCTCTTCTTCTCCCTCTCTCCAACCTTCATCCTCATCTTTGTCTTCTTTTTCTCCCTTCTTCTCTTCTTCGTCCATCCCAACTCGATTCTCTTCTTTTCGTCTTTTCTTTCCAAATCGTTTTGTAATCTGTTTCTCTTCCTTATCACCGCTACCATCGTTCTCTTCTCTTTCTCTTCCTAATTCCACCGTCTCTCCTTCTTCTTTCTTCTTAACGTTTGAGTTGTCTTCCGGCGTTACGTCGATCTTCCCCTCTCTCTTCATTTCTTGTCCTCCCCTTCTCTTTCTTCTTCGCTCTCTCTCATACTGAGACGCCATGATAGGCTGTTCACTTACAGCATAGAGAGCGTTGAGAAGGAAGGTTAAAGGGACTAGATCTGAAGACAGACAAGGAAGAAGAAGATAATCTCGCATATGCCACGTAGAAGATATGAAGGGATTCCTATAGTTGAAAGATGGAGAGGGAGAGAGGCCGGAGGTCTGCGAGAAAAAGAACCTACAGTTAGGACAGACCGAGGAAGGAAAGACATGAGGTGAGACGCAAGAATGTGGAAATAGACAAGAAGGCCTTGGAAAGAGTGCAGATGACGATGAATTAGAGAAAGAAGAAGAAGGGAGAAGAGAAGAAGACGAGAATGAGAAAAAAGCAGAAGAAGATTGAAGGAGAGAGCAACTCTCTTCGCAGTCAGAAGAAGAAGACATCTCATCTAGCCGACGTCTCTTCTGAGCTGAGGGGGTACCTTCATCATGATATGTTCTATGATTACTGCTACTACTACTACTATTACAGGTTGCCTCTGTCTTCTTCTTCTTCTCTTCTTCTTCCTCTCCTCTGGGTATCTCGCATGCAGTTGGAGAGGGCGGAGGGTGCGGTACGAAGCGCCGAGCAAGGAGCAAGGGACCGCTAGTGATGACAGGAGGATGTCTTTCATTCGCTAGCAAGGGAAGATGATCGCGACGGAGAGAAGAAAGAGATGAATTTTCTGAAGAAGCAGATGGATGTGCTCTGGGAGATGAAGAAAGACTAGAAGTAGAAGAAGAAAAAGGGTGATGAGAAGAATGATAAGAAAGAAAACAAGGTTCAAGAAAATGCCAATCAGGAGTTTGTAAAAGAGACTGTCTAAGAACCTGATAGGCATATGGAGAACGAAAGGATTCAGAGGGTGTATGTACACCCCGAGTGTACCTGCTAAGACACTTGTTTCTCTCCATTATGGTGAGGCCAACTGTTATCTCCTTTTACCTGATAATATCTCTTTGGGTCCACTTCTGCTTTTCTTGCAGAGAAATCTTTTCTCCATTTATTCGTTGCTTTTGAACAAGAGAAGTGGTACCAAGTGAGATTCCAGCACTAATACACACCTGTCCCTTCTACATGAAAGAAGGAGAAAAATACAGAGAGAAAGGCAAGAGAAAAAGAAGTGAAAAAAAGAGAGGTAGAGCGGGGCGGGGGCTCTGTTCTAATGTCAAAAGAACCACTTGATGCCACTCGCCTTCTGGAGACAAGCGATTACGAAGAATAGGAAGATCGGAGAAGGAGACGAACGCATACACTACAACTGAAGGGTTATTCTTGGTCTTCTGAGAGCTGTCCCAGAAAAAGTAATGAGGGAAGCGACTCCCATCACTGTGGTTAGAAAAGCGGGACTGAGCGTCACATGATCTGATGATGCATGCATGCGCGCGCGGTGCATGCATGCACAGAAAAAAAAACGCATGCGACTGCGTACAGGCAAATACAGCAGATGTCCTTTCTCCCTTTGTCTTGCGGTGAATTCAACGACAGAAGAAGATAGGATGGTATGTTGCTTTCCTTCTTTTTCTGTGAAGAGTGGATGAATCTTCATGGGGAGTATCTGTTGGTCTCTGTTTTCTTAGGGGCATCGAGGCAGCATGACATGAAGAAGGAAAGAGAAGTGTCTTTTAAACAGCCACGATAACATCTAAGTAGGTAGTAGATAAGACTAAGCTATAGGGAAGAACGTCGACTCCCTTCCTGTGGTGTCTCAAGTGTACATACAGCAGACTACATACACGGGGGTCATACCCCTTTCAAACAACTCCGCGTTTTCCAAGATATCTACCTAAATAAAGAACTGCCTTTTTCTCTCTGAATCTGTCTCTACTTCTGAGTTGATCAGAGAGCCTACCATCTATCTAATAAATGACGCTCTTCACCCTTAACACTAAAGGACCAAAGGCAAAACCGTGTATTCTTCTTCCTCGTAGAAATAAGCGGTCGAGGTATTTACGCTTTTTCTTTCTTTCTTCAATCAATCCTTCTCTCTCTCCCTTCTGTGCGACAGCCTTTTTGACTCTTCTCCTTTCTTTTTCTCAGAAAGAAACAAGACGTCCTTCGTGGGCGATACGCGCGTGTGTGAGTGAGGTGTACATACACTCCACGGGCACCCTCTCTTCACCTCCCTCTTTCTTTGGCTTTTGTTCACTGCCAGGACCTAAACGCCTGCTTGAAATCTTGGTACTTATAGTCACTAAACTGGAAATTGGTCGATATAGCTCCGACTTGACTCACCCTAAAAAGAGGTCTTTTCTTCTTGTCATGACTGAGAAAGTTGATGAAGTTAAACACGTTTCCGATTCTCCTATTTTCAGCTTTTCGCTTCACGTTATCTGCCTTAAGTGGAAATGAACTTGTGAAAGCTTTATAGAGAAACTGATATACGTGTATACATATATATATCTCTATCAAGAAGCATAGCGGGAAGAGAGAGAGGAGAGGATTGGGGGAGGAATCGATCGACCGACGACTCAATGATTCTCGACATTCCTGACAAATCACGAGGTGTATGTACACCACCTGACCTACATAGCGATCATCTCTCCCCCCATAAGAAACAAGAAATTAGGAAGAAGAAGAAAAAGAAGAGAGAGAAAAAGAAGGAAAGAGATCTGACCATTCTCGTCACCGGGGCTTCTTCAGGTATTGGTTTAAGTCTGTCAAGAAAGTTACTCCTATCGGGATTTCATGTGATAGCTGCATGCAAAGATCCAAGTGAAGTTTTTCCTCTTGCTCAGGATTTGAAAAGCTATCTTCTTCTTCATTCTTCTTCAGAGAAAGGAGATTCTTATCATGAAGAAGAATCTTCTGGAGGTGACAACGGAGAACAAGGAGAAGGAGAAAGACCAGAAGAGAGAGTGGAAGAAGAAGAAGACAGGGATGACAGAGAAGATGAAGAAGAAGAAAAGGATCAAAGACACGTACGGATGACCAACAAGGAATCGAAGGATGGAATTCCACGAAGAGGAGAAGATGTGAAGGGGAGGAAGAAGAAGGTTATATCTAGAAGTGTTGAAGAAGAAGATGAAGCGCAAGGACGTCTACAAGAGATAGAAGATAAGCTGAAGGTGAAGAAAGATAGCAAAGTAGAGGAGAAAGAAACATGTGAACTTCATGCATGCGATAAAAAACAGGAGGGAGATCAAACAGCCTTTTCATCTAAAGCAGAAAGACATGACGAAAGAATCCTCTTCTCTCCAGGATTCAGAAAGGTCTCTGCTTCTTCTTCATCGCGTTTCTTTCTATCTTTCGAGTGTATGTACAGCCGCTGTCTTGTTGTGAATATGGATATCACGCGCTCTGATCAAGTTCAAGAAGCTGTTAAGCTCACACGTCTTTTCTTAGAGAGAACAGCCACAAAAAGAAAAGGCGAAAAGAAGAAGAAGAAAAGGAATGCGGGTCTCTATGCTGTCATTCATTGCGCGGGGATTTGGATTTGCGACTTCGCTCCTTCTTCTTCTTCTTTTTCGGCAGAAAAGACATTTCTGGTTAGTGACTACTCATTGTTGCAGACACATTCTTCACTGTGAAGAGAAGATTGCTTTGTGATGGTGTAGATACACTCGAAGAACGTGCTCCTGCAATGACCGTCTTCTACTACCACTACGACTACTATTACTTCTGTCTCCTCTTTGGTTTTTCTCTCATTCCCTTCTTTTTCTATCGTTGGTCTTCATGTCTGCACATAGCCACATGTATAGAGAACTATATACATGCATAGACGCATAGATAGATTGATAGATGAATAGATAGATAGATAGATTGATACCTGTATATATGTATATTTATACATACATGGTTCGGGTGTCAAGGTATACATACGTGTATTCAACTGAAGATGCAGGGAGTCATCTCTCTGTACTGAAGATCTAGATGATAGAAGAAGAAGAAAAACGACAAGAGGACCGAGAGGTTCTCGGGGGGTGTGTCATGTGGCTGGCCTTCATCTGCCTCTATTGAGATAAAGCCTCAGGTCAAGAAGAAGAAGAAGATACATGTAGACTTGTTTTATATGATCTGTATAGATCTCTTCTTTCGTCTCTCTTTCATTCCTTCACTAACTGCGTTGCCTCCTTCTTGCTGCTTTTCCTGTCTTCTTCGTTTTTCTTCCTTTTCCTTCGCAGAAATCTCCAAGTCCCGCCTCAGCCTCTCTTCAATCTATCCCATCACAACTTTTCTCGGTGAATGTCTACGGAGCTTTAAGAGTGCTCTTGGCATTTCTTCCTCTCTTAGAAATCTTCAATACATCACAGCAGTCTCCTCCTCGACAGCGGAGTTATGAAACACTCCTTCACTCTAGATCCGTTTCTTCTGTTGAAGATCTAGGTCCTTCTCCGACCATAGAAGGAAAGAAGAAACAGAAGACTGTAGGGGGCAAAGGTCCGCTCAAGTCTTTCACAGGCTTAAGGCATCTTCTTCTTTCTCTTCTTAAGGGATTTTTCTTGACACGGCAGATTTACAGTCTCCTGTCGTACTTCTTCTCTGTGATCGGGAAGACAGTCTTCTCTCGCTCTTCCTCTTTCCCTTTTTCTTCTTCTCCTCGTCTTTGCAATGGAAGAAGTCGCTTTATTCTGATAGGAAGTATTCTCGGGAGAGTTCGAGCGGAGGCCATGAGAGGACAGAGGGCTTACTGTGCTTCAAAGGCTGCAGTGCAAGTCCTCTCGGAAAGATATAGAGAGAAGACAAAGAAGAAAGGGGTTCATATCGTTCTTGTAGGTAAGGACAGCATCAAGAGAGACACCTATGATACATACACATACATGACGAGGAAGCTAGGCACCTAAACAGAAAGGAAGTTTCTCTTAGGGATGTCTTCGTGCAGATCCACTCAGGTGCTGTCCATGGATGAAGATACAGAGAAATACACAGACAGATACATACAGATAGATATAGAGATACATACAGATAGATAGATACATACAGAGAAATACACAGACAGTTACATACAGATAGATAGAGAGATACATACAGAGAAACAGAGATCCACATAGCGTCAAAGGTATCCGAGGAGAAATTGAAAGGAGGAGATACAGAGACAGATTTGTGTGTTTGACTTTTTTCTGTAGGTATATGTATGAATATGCATGTATGGATTTGTATGTATGAATGTGTATGTACGCATGTATGTAAGTATGTATGTAGCACTGGACTGGGGGATACCCAGGGAATTGTGCTCCCCCTAATACGAAGTATTTCTTAAGTCACCAGGCATGCAATGCCAGTCATGGCTTAAGGCGTGAATGTCTATGTATGTATGCATGAATATGTACGAGCACGTATGTACCTAGTATCCGAGATAGACAAGGCTCTAGCGTATCCACGAGACACAATTACGGCACTAGTCCTACTACTACTAGTCCTACTACTCCTGCCTATCTGCACCTCGTTCGATTCCTTCGGTGGCATTGCATGTGTCTCTACCCGACCCCTTCATACATTCACCTCAGAACCAGGGGCTACGCAGACGAACTTGTTCTCTCAAAGTCTCTCCGCCTTGGGATCTTCTTCCTCTTCTTCCTTCTCTTCGTCTTCCTTCTTGACCTCGTCGCCCATGAAGACACCTTCTTCTTCTTTGCTGAAAGGAGAAAGAGAAGAAAGAATCTCTTCTTTACATCATCTTCTCCACGAAGAACAACGTCATCCGTCGACCTCTTCCCTCTCCTTTGATATCTCTCCTTCTTCTTCTTCTGTATCGACTGTAACGACAGACAGTACTTCTCTCTCTTCTTCTGTCTCTTCTATTGTCATAACGTCGAGATCAAGACATCTACAGACGCCGCCTTGTATGGGTATCACAGGGGCTCTGGATAGTCCATACAGGGAGATAAGCAATGAGAGAAACACTCAGAAAGAACACGAAGAGGAAGAAGAAGAAGGAGAAAGACTCTTCTTCTTCTCTAACACGCTCACGTTCTTTCGTTCGTCACTTCTCCTTCTTCTCTCCGCACTGAGAGGGAATGGAGAAGAAAGAAACCTTTGTCATTCCTCTATACAGATGTCGAGGAGGGAGAGAGAACTCCAGAAGACATTCGTAGATCAATGTAGTAAGTATCAAGCACGTCGCATGATACTGAGGAGGTAATGAAGGGGAGGAAAAAGAAGAAGGGTCGGTCTGTTGAATGGTCTCAACATAGCAGAAGGCAAAGTAGTAGTAGTAGGCTCATCATTGCCCTGGAAGAAAAGAGAAGACAGAAAAGGAGAAAGGACTATACTTGTCCTTACTATCACTTTCTTTGAACACTCGATGGTATCTTATCTATCTTTGATCTATCTATCTTTAATCTATCTATCTATCTTTAATCTATCTATCTATCTATGTGTTGGTCTATCAGCTGAATCGCTTGTTACTTTAGTGAATCCCATCGCTAGCCAGCTAGCTAGTTAGTTAGCTGTATCTCTTTTCTTCTTCTTTGTCTACGGTGGGACTGCATTGTTGAATCCTTCTTCTTCTTCGTCTATCCCCCAGCTGCATCTATACTATATAGATACTCCTAAGAAGTCTCTCTCTCTCTTCTCGTCGTTTCTTCTTCTGCTTCTACTAGTACGGCTAACCATAGTAGGTGTATATACACTGCGGCAATGAGCTCTCAATCAAATCTTCCTATAGCCTGGAGACGTGATGATAAGAAGGATCGTAGCGTCTTTTTCTCCTTCGCCTTTGACGAAGGCATGAAAGTAATCGAGCTTATTTCTTTACTTTTCTGTTCTCTTTCTTCTTTTTCTTTCTTTTCTATATAGATGCACTTCTTAAGTTCGCCTCGCATGCAGATGACATCGCAGACAAGATCATCGCCGGGGCTGTATGTACACTCGAACCTCCATCACGCTATCCTGTTGGATGGGATACATTCGTATGGATGATTCTTTCTTTCTTTCCCCTTTCTCTTCAACGTTTTTTCTTCGAATTGATCTTTCTCAATCCTATTGTCCATCAGCTAACAAAGATGGCGGTCCACGTATCTTCTCTCTTCTCTTCGAGACTTCGAAAAGCAGCAGAAGAAGAAAGCTCATCGCAATTCTAGTGAGGGATAGACAAGCGTAGGTTCTCTTGGAGGTCTTATCAAGAAATTTCTACTTCTTGTTCCTCTTCCTTTCTATCTTAAGTTTCTTTAAGAAAGGGAGAGTGAGAGATAGAGATTGTATCACACGTTCTGAGACAACTGAGACTTTCATTCTCTCTTCTTCTTTTCTTTCTTTCCCTTCTGCTTTCTTATCTCTTTCTCTCTCTCTTTCCTTTCTCTCTTTTGTTCTGTTTCTTAAGTCGATACAAATTCTTCACTTCGGAAAGAATGGCAGTTAGATGCATCCCTCCCTATCTTTTCTCGAGGCCATCTTCAGTCTTCGTCTTGATCTTATATTCTGTCTGCCTATATATCTATGAGTCATACAGTCCTCATCCACTACTACTACTGATACCAATTCAAAAGTCGGCATAAGAAGAAGAACAACTACAAGAGAAGACGAAGAAGGACCAGAGAGAAGACCAACTCGAGGAGGGGAAGAAGAAGAATCATAAGAAGAGTGTCATTAGATGGTAAAAATGATCCTAAGAATAAAATAGAAGAACTGCTGACGAGCAAAAAGGATGAAAAGAACTTGCTGAACCCTGCAGTTGTCATCTATCTCCCCTCCAAGAGAAGGACATCATTCCTACTAACTCATAGCGCCCCTGCTCCTGGTGGTCCTCTAAAGATATGTCTGTAGATACGTCACGAGACAAGGAGGCAGACTGAAGATAGATACATCCTCAGACAGATACATGAAGATAGATATTAAACAGATGAAGATAAAGACACAGCAGATTCAAAGTCAATCAGAGACAGGAAAATGCAGATCCCAAACCTCTAGATTCATGTGAAACGTCTCATCTCTTTTTCTTCTCTTCGACCTCTCGTGCGTCTCTACAGATTTGGAAGGCGGTGCGTGTTAAGAAACTTTCTCCCCGTCTTCATATCATCATCTTCTCTAGTATGGTCTATCCTCACTGCTCACATATCTATCTATCTACCTTTCATCTTTTATCTCTCTATCTTCGATCTATCTGTATACCTACCCTGCCACTATCTATCTTCAGTCTATCTTTAATCTATCTATCTCTACATGTATACATATATACATATACATATGCAGGTTAGGTGCCTGGATGTGACATGTTTGATAGAAATGCCGACCTTCACGTCCAGAGACGTTCAGAAGGATAGAACAAGAACGAGAGAAATAGAAACTTCATCCGAAAGAAGAAAGGTAGGAGACAACAAAGAGAAAACTCAAGAGAGGAGGAGAAATGAAGAAACGGCGTCTTCGTAACATCTATCCATCCATCGATCGTGAAGAGAGAAAGTGTTGATAATGAGTGCAGGCATACATACACATATATGTATGTATATGTATGTGTTCATAGATTCTTTAGCTGTATAGACAGTGACAGCTTGTAGGAGGAAGAGATGATAGGATCCGCGCGGTCAGCATAAGAATCGAAAGAAGAAGAAGAAAAAGTCTGTTAAGAGACCAAATCGCCATGACGAAGACGAGGATGATTAGAAAACAAATAGGAATCGATTCTTTCCGAGATATGTATGTAAATTGAAAAGAAGAAAGTTCTTTTCTCTGTCATAGTTACATGGGGAATGTAATCTCACCAAAAAGAGAAAGACAAGAGCAAAGAGGAGAAGAAAGATGAAAAGTGATTGATAGGAGAAAAGACAGAAAGAATGAGAGAACGGAATGACCTTCGTCACGTGTGACAACTACAATGGCTCGAGTCCATTCATTCATTCATTCGGGCTCTTTCTCTCTTTCCTCTTCTTCTTCTTTCTCTTCTTCGATGTTCTTCCTTTTCTTTTCTTCTCGTTCTCTTGCCTGCGTCTGCTGAAGAGAGAGAGAGGTGCTCTTCCTTATTCTGTCTTCACAGTTAGGCAGGATCATCGTGTCTTACGCTTCAAGGCGAAGAAGAAGAAGAAAAAGAGAGAAAAGAACGAAATAACGAAAATACAACTAGAGATCGACACAAGATGTGTATGAAAAAAAGAAGTCAATCCTCTTCTTACTGAGGGAGAGGGAGTGTCTGTCTATCTCCCAGGCTGTACATACACCCGAGAAGAGAAGAGAGCAGAAGAGACAGAAGCTCGGTCCACTGTACCTTACGCCTGTCTACTCCAAGCATGTGTCTGACTTTCATAGAGAAAGAAAAAAGAAGAAGGAAGATAAAGAGAGAGAGGGAAAGACAAGACAGAGACAAAGAAGTAAGAGAACAATGTCTTTACCTGAAGGAGAGTGGGAGGAAGATGTTCCGTAATGAAAAGGTTTGCTTCTCGCCTGAGAGAAAGAAAAACTGTTCTCTTCTGCCTGAACAGACGACGCTTTTGGCTTCATAAGAAAAGAGAGCTTTCAAGGAGAAGGAGCAAAGAAGAAGAAGACAAGAGAGGAGAGAAAGAAACCCCGTCTTCTTAGTCCTCTTATCAGTGTCCGGGGGAGAGAGTGAAAAGAAGAAAACTGATGAGAGAGACTGATACTACGGGTGACTTTGAGCTCAGTCCTTGTTCTTCTTCTTCTTTCTTTCGATCCTTCTTCTCTTACGACCACCAAATCTGAAGGCTCTCCAGTCTTCTTCTTCTTCATGACTTTATCTTTCCCTCTCTTTCTTCTTTTTCTTCTTCTCCTCCAGCTCTTTCTTTCTTTCCTCTTTCTCTCTTTCTTCTGGCTAGTGTATGGCATCTCGGATTTCGCTGTTTGATAGGCCTCTCCACTTGTGGACGCCTCCATGTATCGTGTAAGAGTCATACACCTTATTCGGATTATACTGAAAGAAAGGAAAGGAAAGAAAGACAGAAACGCGCAGGCCGCATTGATCTACATCACAAAGAAGAAAGAATGGAGAAGAGGGAAAAGAACATGCAGAAGAAATAAAAAGAAGAAGAAAAAGAAGCACTTCATACACTCACCTTTTTCACCTTCAGTCAGATCATACAGAAGAAGAAGAAGAGCACTGGCAAGAAAGAGAGAGAGATAGAGAGAGAGAAACAGTCATAACCGTGACAAGACAAGCAGAATCTTTTCTACTAAGGAACAAGATATACATGCATATACATAGATAGAAACACATATGAATATACATATGTACGACTCTATATGAGAATAAGAATACGAGCATGTCCTTTCTTTCTTTTTCTCCTTCTTCTTCGGCTACTCAACGTCATCCCGGAGAGATGAAAGATAGATAGCCAACACAACACATCACGAGGGAGGGAGACAGAAGAAGGAGATAAAGGAAAAGAGAAGAAGAGGACAAACGAACAGACTTCTCCTTCTCCTCTTCCTCCAAACCTCATTCCTCTACACGTGATACCAAACGCATGTAAGACGTCTATCACTCATAAAAGGACTGCTACGTCCACTATCGGCACTACCACTCCTTGCTACTACTACTACTAGTAGTAGAAAGAAGGGTCCTCCTTCTCCTCCTCTTACTACTACTACTACTGTCGATTACTCTTACTACTCCTAGGCTACTTCTACTACTAGGACGACTACTACTACTACTCCTTGCTAAGACTGCTACTCCTACTACTAGTACTGCTAGTGCCTCTTCCTCTCTTTCTCTCTCTCGCCCTTGTCACATGAGCACGCCTGCTATAGACGTGGCCTGTCCCTATATGAAAGAACGAAACAGACAAATTCACCCTACGTATACAACTGCAAAGCCGTCAAATATAACACCTACCATTCACATACACATACATACATATGTATGCAGAGAGAGAGAGACGGATGCATGCCTTCTTCACTTCCGACTACTGAATGAGAAGAATGTGTTCTCATCATGAATCAAGACTGTCCCATGAAAAAAGAAAGAAAGAGAGAAGAAGAAGAAGAAAGACAAATGAGAAGACTTACAACTTCCCATCGAGAAGCGGGGAAGATATGTTTATTTCTCTCGAACCACTTTCTCTCAACGACCTTCCCTGCATGCGAATCGACTTTCTCCAGGCGGCTGTCGTTCGTTTGTCGTATATCTTCATGAACGTTGAAGGTAAAGAGAGGCCCACTCTTGCCGCGTGCTTTCGTCTTGATCAAATCATAAAACGTTACACTCTACAGATGAGCAAAACATGAAAGAAGAAGATGAGAGAACAGAAAGAAAGAAAGAAAATGAAAATTAGGAAAGCAAGAGAGAAAGAAAGAAAGAAACAAGTCACCATAGGCAGGAGCGAGTGGGGTTGTAGGGTGTATGACTATGTGTGTGCCTATGTATGAATACGTCTGTATTTGTATCCACATGTGCGTATATGTAGGTAGACAGATGTATGTGTCATACGCTTAAAAGAGAAATGCAGAGGCGGAGGATCCATCCAAAGCCTAGACGGCGAGAGTAAAGAGAAGAAAAGTACCTCAGAAGCTATGGGGAGAGAAAGAATCAACGAAGAGAGAGATACCGATAGCTGACGGAGAGGAACTTTGACTACATGAAAAAGAGAGACGTATAGAGAGATGGATAGATAAGAGACAAATAGATTATAAATAGATACATAGATCAAGACAGGTAGATACATTAAAGATAGATAGAGAGATAGATTAAAGATAGA
>NW_027154590.1:42898-59146 GCF_002600585.1 Cystoisospora suis
AGATAGATTGAAGATCGATAGATAGATTAAAGATAGATAGATTAAAGATAGATAGATAGATAGGTGGCATCTCTTTGATGGACTGCATGTGTGTATTTTGATTGTGAGGAGACGGGTGATCAGTTGCATGCCTTCTCCCCATAGTATTTCTTAGCATACACGCATATCATGCCATACAATCTTACATGTCTAGATAGATACCTACACATACATAAAGATATACATGCCTATCTGACTGCATATACATGCATCTATATGAACAAGTCAATCACTCCAGCCAATAGATACGGAAGACTTCCTCTTCTCCTTCGTCTGCTACACTATGCCATGTGTCTAAGCTCTCTCTCTATGGCCCTCCCTCTCATTTTTCATGACTCCCTGAGAACGAACAAGAAACAAGACAAGAAAGAGAGGGGAAGAAAGAGAAGAGAAGAGAAACGAGAGAAGGAGAGGAGAGAGACGAAGAGATGAGTAGTCGGTAAGGAGAGCAATGAGAAGAAGAGAAGAAAAAGAGAAGGGAAGTTGTTTCTTCTATAAGAGAAAGAGAAGGAAGAATAGGGACAAGAGTAACTTACATGAGGTAGAATAAGATCTTCTTTAACATACATGAGATCTACAGCGTGGATGCCTCGGAGTTCGACAAACTCTTGTTCTAACTCACTCCTTGCCTGCTCTAAGAACTCGAGCACGGAGCACCCTTTCTTCACACACGTACGCCGTCGATGGCCCGTCCCATCCCAAAACGAATAAGTGACCCATAGCCTCTCCTCTACACAACAAAAGAAAGAAAGAAAGAAGGAAAGAGCAAGAAAGAAAGAAAGAAAGAGCCAGAAGGAAAGAAGAGGATGAAGAAGAAGGAAAAACATCACGTTAGGTGATCATATACATAGACACCCCTATTGATACATAGACATACACCTGTACATGCATATACATACACGTATACATATCCATTCATATTCATACATAGTCACGCTCACACATATACATACACGGGCCAATGCATACTGAGAGACCTATGCATGGATCTCCTCTCTCTCCGTCTCTTTCCTGCTATTCCTTCGCATGCACAAAAGAAAAAGAAGAAGAGAGAAGTGACAGAGAGAAAGAACAGAACACACACACACTAGCCTTGTATAAACAACTTCTCCATACGAGCCATCTCTCTTGTTGAACTGCATGCAGTCACTCTTATCTACTCGAAAGAAAGAATGACGTTTCTACTGACCGAAGTGTCGCTGAAGAAAAGAAGCAAGATGAAGGGAAGAAAGCAAAAGGGAGATTGATAGACAATCGAGAAAGAAAGAAAGGGATAGAGAAGAAACCTTGAGGGTCTTGTGGTGTATGATGACGTGTACTGTATGTATGTAGTATCCCCCCCTATACCTTCTCTTCTTCGTTCTGTTTCTCTCCTACTCCAAGTTCGTTCAGAGACAGCAATTTCTTTTTTTCTTTCTTTCTTCCTTCTTTGACAGAGCCTAGGGGGGGACTTACGCTTTGCCTTTTCTTCCATTTGGTGATACTCTTCTATCAATCTCTTGCGCTCTGCGAGAACCTTCGCATCTCTCTCTTCATCCTGAAAGAAAAGAAGAAGAAACGCGCCATGAAACAGAGATAGAATACACTCCATACAACTACTTCCACAGCACCTTCTATTGAGCCAATAAGAACAAGATAAGAAAGACAGTCCAGAAAGAAAGATTGAGAAGGAAAGAGAAAGAGAGAGAAAGAGAAGTGGGAAGAGAGAGAGAAGATAGAAAAAGAAGTAGGTGGGTAGTAGCGGATTGAGCTAAAGATTCATGCGAATTGCGGTGTCTATCTCGATTGTCTACATATGAGAAGAGGCAAGCCGAAAAGAAAAGCCGAAAGAACGCATGGAGAAAAATAAATCAATCCAACCAAATGTCAAGACCTCTCCTTTTTCCTAAAAGGAGAAGATAGAGAGAAATATTCAGCACAGATAGATTAAAGATAGACAGACAGATTGGAGATAGACAGATAGATAGATAGATAGATGGGTTTCTATTCTCAAGAACGTGAACACAGTAGAGGTAGGAATCTCTCTGTTAGAGTATAAAGAGATTTAGAAAGAAGAAGAACATCCGCCCCTGCTGACGACAGAAGGGAAAGAAAGAGAAACAGATCAAAAGAGAAGAAAAGAAGTGAGGTACCCAGTCAGGAAGTATCACCGACGGCACCTCTCATGTTAGTCCGCAGATAGATATCTATACAGAGAAAGACACGGGGGATAGAGAGTGGATCGCTATGGAGAGAGGTCTATGCCCAAATGAGAACCTCTACTATCTCGGCTCCTTCCATGGCGAGAGACATGATAGGAGGGAGAAAGGAAAGAAAGATGACTACAAAGACATGAATACACAGAAAGACTTCTTTCTTTCTCTCTCCCTCTTACACACACCAGTGGAGACGGATAAAGATGTGTATGTAAGAGCCCACAGATAGGCAGCAAACAAGAAGAAAAGACAAGAAAAAGAAAGAAAATTCCACATACACACATTTAACTCGATGAAGCACATGAGGACGACGTTGCAGAGAGAGAACAGGAGAGAAAAGAGAAAAGAAAAGAAAGAAAGAAAGGAAGAGAAGCAAGCTTACAGGTAGAAAGTCAGTATCGACAGTGGGGTCCTTGCCAATTCGTCTTCTTCTTCTCTGGAATCCAAGAGAATCTACAGCGAGAATTGAGGTGTGCTCATCGTTCTCTGTCAAGTTCTTCTTCTTCTCTTCTTCCTCTTTCTCATCTCCCTCCTGTTTACGGCATCTGTCACTTCCTGTTTCTTCTTCTTCCTCTTCGATTTTGATCGAAAGCTCACGATGACTCTTTCCGTTGCATCTCTTCTCTTCTTTCTTGATCTTGTCTGTCTCTTGATGAAGAGAATTCTCTTCCTTCTTATTCTCAGAATCGATGTCGCATGAGGCCGTTTTCGCAACTAAGATAGGAGAAGGAGACGAAGAGACACTCGACACTGTCGATGTTCGCCCCCCCCGTGGAGAGCTAGCTGATGCGGCTCCCCCTGTCTCTTCTTCTCCTCCTACAGAGGACACCTTCGATGATAAGCTCTGTGAAACAACTTCGTCGACAGACTCCTCACTACCGAAAGATAGCTTGGACGTAACTAACCGTAACTCCATCCGACGCTTCTCTTGATACTTCCTATGCAAACGTTCAGACGCGAATGAAAAAGAAGCAGAAAAGAAAGACAGAGAGAAACAAAGAAAGAAAGAAAGACAGAGAGAGATCGACAGAGGAAGGTAGAAAGAAAGAAAGAGGGTGAATTGTGAAGCAAGAGAGATCGAGATGAGTTAAGATTTGTATGTACATGCGATTACGTACAGCATACAACGAGGTTTGCATATCTGCATAGAACACTCTCTAGGTATGTCTGCGATACAACAAGAGACTGGTAGCCACAAGTATCAGCAGAACTTTCCACTATAGGAAAAAACTGGAGTGTATATACAGAAGAAACGACGTATGTTCATAGGTGCATGCATGGATGCTCCGCCTAAGAGAAGAGAACTTTCCTCCAACACATCTATAGATAGAGAGACATATACACAGAGATATAAGATTTCAGAGAGGCTGTGCCTGGAGTACCCGTATACCTATCTAAAGATGTATACCGGTATATAACTATACATGAGAATTGGAGATACAGATATACATAGAGACAGAGAGACAGACTGCAGATAGACAGATTTAGGTAAGCGGACAGGTAGATACATAGAGCATAGCGTAAATGCTAGTGCACCCGGTATGTACAGGAGATAGAAGAGATAGCTGGAAACAGAACTCCCCAAGTTCCTTCAGCTACGTACATACAGCATGTACGATACCTACATGTATCTCCACTCGTTCAACTCCTATTACTATTACTATGAATACATAAATGCCATCATAGACATACACGCCACTACGTTGACATGTGACAATATGAAGAACGGAGATATGTATACAGACATCAACAGGCTCAGCAGGCCTCAACGTCTACAACACAACGTAGAGACAAGTCCTTTTCTTATCTATTCTCCCCCCTCTCCTCTTTGTTCTTTTCCCTTCTTCTTCGCCTTCTTCTCTCCCCTCTTGTCTTCTATCCCCATCTATCTACCTCTGAACCTATCTATCAACCTCTCTATCTATCTATCTATCTGTTTCTCTGTAATCCATCTATCTATCTATCTATTTCTCTTTCTCTCACCCTGTGAGAAGCTTACTGAGGGAAGAGATTCCTTTGCTCAATGCGAAGCTGTTCCTCTAGTTTGGCTCTCTTCTCCTTGAAGGCCTGGACCGTGACTAGACCGATAGTTTCTTTCTTGAATTCTTCTTCTAATCGATCCGCCGCAGATCCGCCGAAAGTGAGATTTCTTCTTTTTAGACCTTTCGATTCGATCTGATCTTTTTTTTCTTGAAGCCTCTCGCGCATCTGCTGTCTCTGCTTCAAAAGGCGAAGAGCTCGACCGCCTTCAGACGCCTGGATGGTCTGGAGAACGGCATTGCCTGTCTCTCCTAAGTCCCCCATCTTGATGAAAGATGCTCTTGAAAGGAGACAAAGAAGAAGAAAAGAAGAAGAGAGTGAGGAGCTCTGTTTCTTTCACGAAAGTAGGTTTTTCTTCTTGATAGCAAAGAGAATCCTTGCGAGGCCTATTTTTAGGAGAGACAAGAAGATGACAGGAGAGCGAAGACGAAACAGAAGAAAAGATCAATTGCATAGAGAAGAAAGAGAGGAAGGAGGGACAGAGAGACCAGTAGGAGAGAAGAAAGTGAAGAAAAGAAAGATTAGATGAATAGAATTGAGGCAAGAAAATGGCTTGACGCGATGAGATTGTTTTGGAGAGCCAGGAAAGTAAGTGAAGGGGAAGGAGACAGGAGAGAGTCGAAGAAGAGCTAGATATCTGTGGTCATGCACAGAGATCACGGTTCAAGGACTTCCGTGAGAAAGGGGGAGGAGAGGGAGAAAAACATCATTGCAGAGCGATACGAGACACATAAAGCGCGAGACAGGAGATGAAGAGAAGAGAGACGATAAGAAGCTGCTTGCTTGGAATAAGAAAACAGAAAGAGACAACTGTAAAAAGATGTATACAGAAAGCTAACCAAGGGTAAAATGAAGAGAGAAAAAGCATGGCATGGAGTACTCGAAAAGAACAGAGACAGCAAAATACGGACGGCCCAGAGAAGAGGAACAGGAGAAAGGGATGAAGGGCAGGAGAAAGAGGGAAGAAGAAGAAAGTCCTTGCTTCGGTTGAATATGAGACGTCCGTCCGCTCCTTTCTTGAGAAATGCAGGAATAAAGAGAAGAACAACTTAGATGAGTATCTTAACAACTAGAAGCAGCCCCGAGTAGAAGAAGAAATCGCAAGAGAAGAAAAGAAGAAAGAAGAAGAAAAGAGGGGAAGTCGAGTCACCCCTGTCATTGTTTTGATAGATGAAGGAGGAAAAGAAAGGGAAGATAAGAGAAGTAAAAACGCCATTCCATTTGTATGGCTGTTGAAGATCTCATGAACGGGAGAGGAGAGTACATGCAGAGAAAGAAAAATAGGTGTCAGGCTTCCGAAAGAAAGGAAGAAAAGACAGGCTCTCCTTCCTAAACACGAGTCGTTAATCAAGAAATCTTAACAGAAGAACGGTAAAAAGAGAAAGGAAAAGATCAGATCAATTTCTTCTGCCTTTGGTATCTTCTCTGCATACCAAACCCCTCTTTGCTTCTTCTCTCATGACAGAAGATGAGAATACTAAGCTACTAAAGGGATTACAGAGAGTCTTCTTCTGTAGGAAGGAAGAAAAGATTCAAGGATAAGGAATAGAGAAGACAAAGAACGGATCAAAAGGAGAAAGCGATACGTCAATATACAGAGGTGTTCAGTTAGTGATCTTTTCAGGTGTACGTACACCTCACCGATTGTACAGAGAGAGTAGGGAAGACCATCGATCCGGGCGGGAGTAGGCGAAACTGCCAGTCGTGGTGAGGTATTTCTCCCATCTCACTCGGCCTGTCCTCGACCAGTATTTCTTGTGTCATATCTCATCTCCTTTCCTTTTTGGAGATGTTTGCTTAGAGTAACAACTCTTCTCTCCAGGTTTAAAGCAACAAAGTGCAACTTTTCCAACGGTGTTGAGGAAGTTGAGGTGTATACGCGCCTCAGCCACTCCACCCTACATTAGAATGACAATACTAACAGGGGATTCTACTCCTACTACTACTACGAGTAGCTACCAAGAAGGAAGAAAGTGTTTTAGCTACGAGTTAGCCAGTACTCATGAAAGTCACCAAGGGCACAAGAAGCATCAGCCCTCCCAAGCAGCAAATGCAGGGCCTGGAAAGTTTCGTCCGCCCCGAACTCCAACAGCAGCACTCCTACTGAAATATCAGCAGTAGTAGCAGCACGAGCAGTAGTAGTTGTAGTACTAGCGGTAGCAGCAGTAGTAGTTGCAGTAGCAGCAGTAGTAGTAGTAGAGTAATACTAGGGACAGTAGCAGCGGTAGCAGCAGTTTTAGTAGTACAAATAGTGAAAGGAATAGTAGCCGGAGTAGTAATAGTACTAGCAGTTGTAGTAGTAATAGTAGTCGCAGTAGTCGTAATAGTACTAGTAGTAGGATAGCAAGAATAGTAGTAGTAGTAGTTGTGGTATTTAGTAGTCTTAGCTGTACATGCCACCTCCCTCTCTCCCAGTTTGTGATGGATGAGAAGTACGATGAATGGCATGAAGTCATTCCCTTTTCTTTCTTCCTTGTTTCTTTTTCTTTCCCTTATTTCTCTTTATTCTTTCTTTTCTTTTGACATTCTTATCTTGTTTTTCTTTCTAAAGTCAAGTTCCTTTCCCTCCTTTGTCTCTTTTTCTTCTGTAAGCAGACAACTCTTTCCTTGCAACTCTCGAGTCGCAGTAGCAGCAGTACAACCTCCCTCCTAGCGCGATGAGTCTAGCTTGAAGAAGTCTTTCTTTCCTTTTGCATCCCGAGAAGTCGAGTGTGCTTTCAAGAAGGTTAAAAAGGTCGAAAGAGAAGAAGAGGAAGAGAGATAAAAAGAAGAAGTCCGCTTTTCTCTTCTTCATTCAACAATGAAGAAGATTCTCCATCACCTATGTCATGAAAGAATGATTGAGAGCATCAGTCTCTCTCTTTTCATCCCTTCCCTTCTCCTCTTTCTTTCTTTTCTTTCCTTCTTTCTTTACTTTCATGAGCTACACACGAAACGGACAGGCGTCTCTTCATTCCGTCAACAAGTGAAGAGTGGATCCGGAATTCTCTGTATCTAGCTTTCTACCTCCGCATTTGGGCGAGAATCCCCATGGGTAGCGGAGAAGATGGTAATGACTTAAGTAGAGAAAATTTCTGGCTTTCTTTCTGTTTAGTGACAGACTGACAAGCCAATCAAAGTCTTCTTTCTATTCGACAGGAGTAAGACAAGGAAAGAACGGATAGGATTCTCTGTTGTCGACTATCGCTCTCAAGCCTGCCCCCTGTAGTAGTGTTAGACCCCTCCTACTACCACAAGGAGAACAAGAAGAAGGAGACTGAATGATGTGAACTGCGAAAGTTTTCGTCTCCCTCTCTTCTCGACAGTTTCTTTCTTCTGTTGCCTGAATACCGAGTATACGAAAGATAAATCTTCAGTGTATCTAGACTCCTTCTTATCACTATCTTTCTCCTTTCTCTTCTTTGTAAGATCATTCTTGGAGGGAATGATGGACCCATGTGTGATAGGAGAGGAGTGGGTAGCAGGCAGGCTGTAGACATCTAGCTAGCTACAGATGCCTATGGGGATGACGTTTGTGTCTAACGGAAACGACAGAAAGGGGGTGGGACAGTCGCGTGTCGAGTCAGTAGACTATTTGTTAGCGAGAGAAGAAAGATAAGAAGGAAGGAAGGAGAGAGAGAGAGAGCGAGAGAGAGAGGAGGAAAGAGAGCTCTTTCAGAGGACAGAGGAAGAAGGGTTGAAGAAAAGTGAGAGAGAAGCAGACAGTGTTTCATCTGGCAAGAAGACAATATGAACGAAAAGGAGACATTTTTCTTTAGCAATCGACGTTTTCCAGCCTTCAGCAATCGACACTGTCAAAAACGAATGACATTTTAGAAAGGAAATATCTCTCCCTCTCTTTCTTCTCCACGCTCTCCTTTGCTCTACCTGTCTATATATCTATCTATCTACTTTCCTCTTGTCGTCTTGACCTTTCCCTTTCTCTCTTTCTCCGCCGTCTTCTGCTTGATCGTCTTCCTATCATTCTCTTCCTAACCTTTCACGTGTAGGTATCGAAGCCATCTTCAAGTCGATCTCTTTCCTCTCTCTCTCCTCTCAATCTTCTCTTCTTTCGTCCATTCGTCTTTCCCACTGTCTCCCTCGCTTCGTGTCTCAGCGTAGGTAGGAGAGAGAAATCAGTCTTTCTCCTTCTTTCTTGTTTCTCTCGTCTCTCTTTTTAAACTTGTGCCTACAACATCTCATGTGGTTGGGGTGATGGCTAGTTAAGGAGAGAAGGAGAAGAAGAAGAAGACTTCTCTCTCTCACTTCGTCATCACAGATCCGCTGGGTGTTAGGCTTCTTCTTTCTCCTAGATCATTCATTTCCTCCTGCTGTATTGAGAGCACGATAGTGCGAGGAATTCTTCTCTTCGTCATCAGACGATAGAAAGAGAGGAAAAGAGAATAAGAAAAGCGCCAGACACGAAAGAAAGAGGGAAGGGAGAGGGGAAAGAAGGCAGGAAGGTTCTCCTAGCTTCTTGGCTAGGAGAAAGTAAGATAGTCGTTCATCTATCTTGCAGCGTCTTCTCCTCTAATCGGTGTCTCTCTTCATTCATAGTTTTCTGTCTTCTCTCAAAGCCACTACGTCGCTGTGGTAGTGGAGAGTCTCTACACGGCAGATCTCTACCGATGAAAAAGACGAAGAAGAAAGAAGATGTAGGACAGGGGCCAAGGGACTGTGGAAGACAAGACGTAGATCCGTTGAGGGGTAGATAGATAGATAGATAGACACTTTACCTCGTACTCTCCATATATGTGCATGTATCTGTCCTGTCTACCCTTTTTTCTTCTCCTTGCTGCTTTCTACGCCAGCGAGTTTTCCTGAGGAGAAAAAGATCAACACGAAGAGAAGAAACATCGTTATCATCATCGTCATCATTTCGTCTCCAACAGGGGGGAAGGCTAAAGCCTGCCTGCCTACTTCGGGTGTACATACACCGGAGCAATGAGCCGTTGTCGAACCACGGCCAGAGAAGGGAAGCCGGCTGGATTGGGTTTCTTGCCTTCTTTCGATCTTTGAGACTTCTCTTTCTGCTCTTTCGTCCTTAGAAGTTTGTTGTAAAGACGCACCTCTCTCTCTCTCCATCATTGTAATAGCTAGCTGGAAGTTTTTTCTTCAATGATGAAACATAGAGAGGAGGAGAGACGGACAGAGTGCCGAGGGATGAGGTGATGTCTTCCTGCTAATCGACCGTAGGCATTCTCATAGTCAATCTCCACGTGCCGTCTCTCTCTAGGTAGAATTCCACAGATCATCGAGGCTACATTCCTTCAGTCTCTCCCTTTTTCTTCTCTTTGTCTCTCCTTTTATTTCTTTCTCTCTCTTTTCTTCTCTTCCTTGCAGATATTTACAGGGGTGAAGAGTCACGTGATGACAAGAGAGAAAGAGAGAAAGGATAGATACAGGTGTATATCTTCCTCGAAATCTGTCTTGATGTAACCCGTGAAGAGAGAAGAGAAGGAAAGAGACAAAAAAATAGCTAAGGGCTCTGCAAAGCCAACCCTTCTCTCCTATCCTTCGTAGGGAAGGTTATCTCATTCTCTCTACACCTCTGGGCCATCGAAGGATAGAGGGAGAGAGAAGGAAGATTCACATCATTTGGTGTTTCTATCTTCAGCCTTTCGGGACATCAGCTTCTTTATTTTAAATTTCTCAGGTGTATATACACCTCGCTGTCATCACTATGTGTAAAGAAAACGTGGGGGAAGTCCGCTACCATTTCTCCTACATCCTTCTCTTCTTCTACTCCTTCTCTATCAAGAAGAGTCTTTTCTTTCTCTTCCTTACAGACTAACGATCAGAAAGAGAGACATGGTAGGGAGGGAATGACGGGACGATTTCGAAAGAAAGCAGAGTGGGGGCTATCCCTAGGAGTCAGAAGAGAAGAAGAAGTTTCCTTTTTCGATCCTTTTTTCTGATCTCTCTCTCTATGTATGTATCTAGCTAGATGGATAGATATATGTATGCGAGAGGAAATAAAAGGTGTCTGGGGAGAGAAGGAAGGTGGTCTTTCTCTTTTCAGAAGCGGTAGAAGAGCCATAGGAACGCATCATATCACCTCACTCTTAGTCCTCCTACTTCTGTCTGTTTGACGTCTACCCCCATATCGTCTTCACCTTTCTTTGTTTTCGTTTGCCTCTCTTGTGAATTTTCTTCTCGTCTTTTTGATCTTTCTTCTTCTTCATCTCTTTTCTCTTCACTATTCAGCGTCTCTCATTAGACTTGTCCAGCATGATGTCTTCTTCGTCTTCTTATTCTTCCTCTTCTTCCTCTTCTTTATCTACTTGTTTCTCCTTCAATCTTCTTCCTCTGCCTGTTCAGCACACCTATGGTATTGCTAGTAGTACTAAGAAGGGAATAGACAGGAGGGCTTATGAAGAGAAGCGACGAGGATGTGAAGATGAGAGAAGTCGCTTCTTTCCTTCGTCGTTCATGGCTCTCTCCTTTCTTTCTCTTTCCTTGCGAAGCTCAAGAGACTCATTCTCTGTCATATAGATAAAGTGCACTAGAGACAAAAGGAAGAAACAGATGAAGAGGAGAATCCGGTCGATAGAAAGTGACGTTGAAAGACCATCTATCAAGTATTGGTATCTTATCTTGATCATCGGGAAAGAAAGAGAGAAAGGCCAGAGTTCAAGAAGGGTCCATCGTATCTCCTTGGTGTCTCCTTTGTCGTTCTCTTCTTCCGACCGCGAAGTCTTGTTCTTGTAGCGTCTCGTTTCTGTTCTCTTTGTTTCTCGCCTCTCTTTCTTCTTCTCCCCTTCCTCTTCTTCTTTCTTCGCTGTCTCCCTTCTTTTGTCTTAGAAACTAAGATATCTAGGAGTACGACGTCATCTTCAGCGGTGTACGTACACCCCGCATTCTTTCGCACCTTGTTGATTTCTCTTGTCTTGTTTCTTTCCTCGCTGTTTCCGGTTTCTTCTTTCTCTCGGAGTTTTTGCTTTCTCTTCACCTCTTCGTATTCATTCTCTTGGGGTATCTTAACGCTCGTTCAACAAGACACAACGGAGGCGAGACAGCCGTCTCTCTAGAGGAGCGGAAGTTGTCTCAATAGGACGTTATCACTACATCCATTCTGAAAAGTACAGTTCGTTGCTCTCTTGTCTTCCTCTTTTTTCTCCGTGTCTCCTTCATCATCTCTCTTTTCTTTTCTCTCTTCTTAAGGCTCTACGGAGAGAAGAAAGAGAGAGAGTATCATCGAGTCTTTTCTTATTTCTTTCATTCTATCTTCCCCATCTTCCTCGTCTTCGGTACACTCACCTCCCTACTGTATCATCACCGAGGTATCTTTCTTCCTTCTTCCTATCGGGTGATCATCTCCACTCTCAGCTCTGCCGTAAATTCATCCAAGGTAAAGAAGAAAACGAAGAAGAAGAAGAAATAGAGAAAGAAGAGAGAAGGAGAGACTGTTTGCCTTGTTGAAGGCATAGACAAGACTCCTTACGATGGGTGGGACAGCATCTCGAGGAGAGAAATCTTCCTCTTCTTCCTCTTCTTCTGCTTCTGCTTCCGCTTCATCTCCTCCTGCTCCTCGTTCTTCTTCTTTACGTGTTAAACCTCTTTCTTCTTCTCTTCAGAGATGTCTACCTTTTGTGTGTCTCTGTCCCAATGGTGTATGTACGAAGCCTAAGAATATTCGCCGCGATACCGCCTCTTCCTCTTCCCCACTTCATCAGCCTCGATATGTCTCCGCAGGAAGAGCTGGAGACGAGACAGGAGCCGTACTCGTTGTAGGAGTAGATCATACACCGGCTGCTGACTTGAATGCCGCCCTAACACAGAGAAAACGTCTGAAGGGCAATTTCAAGAAGAAATACACCCTCGGCAAAATCCTAGGAAGTGGGGCTTTCGGCCAGGTAAGCAAATGACCCAAGAAAGCATCAATACCAACAGTCTCAAACCTACCTACATACTACACACTACACTCCCTCACTCCACATAGATAGATAGATTAAACATAGATAGATAGAAATGTATATCTGTGGAGGTTTCTGTATATGTATACATGGATGTTTATGTGTGGGGTGGTTAGTTAAGTAGCAGTAGTAGTCGTTCTAGGGATTGCAGTAGCTCCAGCTTTACTAGGAGTCGTTAGAGTTCTAGTAGTAGTAGTAGCCGTAATAGTGGTATCTACAGCTTTGATAGAAGTAGTAGTAGTAGTCGTAGTTAGAGTTGTAGTCATAGTTGTCGTGATAGAAGTAGCCACAGCTAGTGTTGATACTAGCAGTAGTGGTAGTCCGAGTTCTACTAGTAGCTGTTGAGATCAGGTATAGCGTCCTCGCTAGTAGTTCGAGTTCGAGCCATAGTGGCGCGATCGTAGTAGCTCTTCTTCTAGTAGGTCCATGATGAAAATGACGGCGATGTTTTGCTGCCTTTCTGTAGAAGTCTCTCCCGATGTCTTCAGCCTCGTGTTCTTCTCCTTCGTATTCTTCTTCTTATGGTTCTTTCTTTTTCCTTCTTCTTCGTAAGACCGTCAGGTGTATGTGTAGTAGGACATTGTACATACACCCGAATGTATGAAGGAGGGATGAAGTCTCTTTCTTATCTTTCTGTGTTTTCTTCTTTTTCTTCTTTTTTGTTTCTTCTGCTGTTGCGACGCATCCACCCATCAGGTTCGAGAGTGCGCGAACAAGCAGACCAAAGAAGCCTTCGCAGTGAAGATTATTTCAAGAAGGGCAAGAGAGAGAGGGCCGTGGAGTAGCTCAGAAATGTTTAGAAGAGAGGTATGGTCTGCTGCTTCAACAGCTTCGTGAAGGAGACACGGGGACGTCACTCGGGAGATATCCAAAAGATGCACTGCAGCCACGACGACCACCATCACTCCTAACACATCCTATGGTATAGATAGATAGATAGATTAAAGATAGATAGATAGATTAAAGATAGATAGATAGATTAAAGATAGATAGATAGATATTCATATACATGCATCCATATACGTACATGCATACAGGCATGCAAACAGACATACGTACATACATACATACATCTTCGCACGTACGTTTTAGACGTTCGTGTCTTCTCCAGGAAGGTATGGAGCCATGTGTTTCCCAGCGTTCTTCATCCATCCATTTTACTTGCTCATCGCTTGCTTTCTCCTTTTCATAAAGAGAGAGTCAGTTGGCTCATCTTCTTCTGTCCTTTCTTCCTAAAGTCTCCTTGTGTGTATGTACAGTCGCCACGTGGATGTGAGATGGGAATGAAAAGCAGAGAGGGAGGGGGGAAGAGACACGCGAGGTTATGAAGTTTCTTCGTGTCTGCAGAAGACTCTACTTCTTCACTAAGAGAGACAGAGAATAGAAGAAAGAAAAGGCTTGCTGTCTTAACAGAAGGAAGTGGATAGTAGAACTCTTGGTCTTGTACGTACAGACTCGTATGTTGTGTAGAGAGAGAGATGTATGTGGAGATGATATAGCCATATAGTTGTGCCTAGGCTAGACGCGGTCATATGTACGTATGTATGGATGATGTCCTCATCCCCTCTCTTTCTTTCTTTCTTTCTTTTCTTTTTGAATCTTTCTGAAGAATCCTCTCTCAGTGTTTCTTCGTTACCTCACATGTTGTTCGTCTCGTTCTCCGTCTCTTTCTTTCTTTCGTCTTACTTCTTTGTCGTTCTAGGTGATGCTTCTGTCCGCCTTATCGCATCCGAATATAATCCGACTGATAGATGCGTTTGAAGATCGACATCATCTGTACTATGTGATGGAGAAATGTGACGGAGGAGAGCTCTTCGAGCACATTGTACGGCGCAAACATTTCGACGAACATGAGGCTAGTCGTCTCTGCAGGTACGTGTAGAATGACCATGGAGAAACAAACATATATATATACGTAGGTACATGGCGATAAGGATGATACGAGGCGCATAGATAGACAGATAGATAAAGGAATCTTTGTATGTATATACATATATATATATATATATATACATGTATATATATATGTACGCTGAGGGAGCTGATGTGTCTTCTCGATCGTTGATTGTGTCTGTGTCTCTTTCCTTCTGTTGTCTGATCAGTAGCTGGCGTGTATGGACATATATCTATATATATATCTATCTATCTAGCTGTCTATCCATCTCTTGCTTTTCATCTCGCCAACTCTCTCAACGTCCCTCCCATTCACTTGGGTTTCCTCTGTCACTCCTTTACTCCTCTTCTTCTCCCTTGTGAGCTTTCTATCTCTACCTCTTCCTCTTCTTCTCCTAGCTGCCTTCGGACTCTTCTTCTTCTACTTCGCTTCTTCTTCTTCTCTTTCTTCCTCTTCATCCATCGACCTATCCATCTCTCTTGTTTCTTTCTTTCGTTTTTCTTCTTGTTGTCTCTTCCTTTTCGCAGACAGATGCTTTCAGCATTGGAGTATTTGCATTCTTTTGATATAGTTCATCGAGACATCAAAGCAGAGAATTTTCTTTTTCGTGGTAAAAATGTCGCATCGAGTCTTGTTCTTATCGACTTCGGTATGTCGGCTCGAGTGCTCCCTAATCAGTCTCTTACCGAGGTAGGGAGGGCGGAGGAAGAAGAAGAGAAGGGGAGATCAAGATAGCGAAGAAACGGAAGAGGAGGAGGAGGAGAAGAAGAAGAAGAGAGGTTTGACGAAGATGTGATGTCTCTCTTGTTCTCTTGCCTCTCCTTTCTTATCTTCAACTCGTACTGGATCGTTAGAGGAATAAGAATGGAGAAGGAACGTTTGTGTGGTCGTCTAGAGGCTGATCTTTCTTCTAGCTTAAGGGGGTGCTGCTGGCGTGGGTTGCACGAGAATACAGTGGAGGGAGATGAGATAGCTATTCATGCTGTTCGTCCCTAAGTGTATAGAGTATGGGTATGATGTATATATGAGGATGTAAATGTGTGAATTCTGTGTATAGATATGTGTAGGGGTAAGATAGATAGATAGATTAAAGATAGATAGATTAAAGATAGATATTTTCGTGTTTCTGAGAAGAGCGTGTGATATCCGTCTCGAAGATAGTCGTTGTAATCGTGCCGGTATGTTGGCGTACATACACCAGCCAGATGTTCTTTTCTGCTGCAATATGGATGTAGGTACTCGTCATGTCTGTATCTTCATATATATATATCTTTCGATCTACGTGTATATCAACCTGTCCGTGCGTCTATCTAACCATTTGAACGTTAAGGAGGGTCGTCTGCCTCGTATCCTCCTCCTATGTTAAGAAACCGGGGGACTGTCGTATAACGTTATGTACTCTCTCTTCATGTATCGCTGCTATGTATCTATCTATATATATGTATATATGTATGTAATTCACTCCAAAGAGAGGTATAAGAATCTACCTCTCTTTTCTCTAGCTCTAAAGACATCTCCTTTCTCTTTCGTTTTCTTTGTTAGTAAATCCCACCTGTGTTCGCGTTTCTATCATATCCATGTGTATTGGTCTATGCTTTGCTGGCGTCTAGATAGGGTGCTTTGTATATCTATTGATGTGTATGATGGCTGTCTATCTTTATCTGTGTATGTGTCTAGACACCCATGTCTAGTGTCTCTATGCTTGTGGATGCCTGAATAGTCTCCATCTATATGTGACTGTATCTGTCTATATATCTTCAAGCCCCTCCGTCTTTAGATCTCTATGTCTATCTATCTTCGCCTCTACATATGTCTGTATGTCTATACAGACATCGACTCTTGACTACTGAGTTCACTCTCTCTTTCTCATTCTCCCTCTGCTTCNNTGTGTGGATCACCTCATTATCTTTCGCCAGAGTTGTTGAGGCGTCAGTACTCCTGTCCGGCAGATATGTGGGCCTTAGGAGTGCTTGTGTTTCTTATGCTCTATGGTCGCTATCCATATGATGGCCATACAACGGGAAGGATTGTCCGAGATATTCTGTACAAACCTGTCGAGTAAGAAAGATCTGAGCACCCGCTTTCGATAAGGACTCCTCTTCCTTTCTACTCCTTATACGAGACGAAGACGAGGCATGGTGACCGTCTCTTCATCCCGTCTCTCTCCGTTCTCTTCTTCTTCTAT
>NW_027154590.1:59174-59491 GCF_002600585.1 Cystoisospora suis
TTGCTATATCGGTTTCGATCCCACCTTCCTGGTAGCAGCACTAGTGGTAGTAGGTAGAGGGTTCCTTTGTTGATCTACGAGAGTCGTGCGAACATCACATATAGACGCCTATTGTATGTATGTACATCCGAGATATTCTCCATGAAGAGATGTATTTGTATGTAGGTATGTAGAGATGTCTTCGTAGGCCTTCTGTTGTCATACATGCGATGTATAGATACCTCTCTATATCTACGCTATACCCTCTATGAAGACTTCAGCGACGTAGTCGTCGAAGACCGAGGAAAGAGTTCAACCATCTCCTAGGATTCCCGAGA
>NW_027154590.1:59781-60353 GCF_002600585.1 Cystoisospora suis
CATAGCCATATTTCTGTTTGAAATTGATAGGACTGGGAGGTTGGCTCCCCTCTGCTCTGATCTACTTCAGCGTAGTCTTCAAACACGAAGAGCTTTCAGTAGGAGGCATCGTGAAGCAACTTCATACTATGTGCGAGTTCTACGTGGTGGATTAACAGACAGGCATATAAATACATAGAGACGGGAGTAGGTACGCTGGATATGTTGTAGATAGATCGTCATGATGCTTGGCTTACTTCCTTCTTTTCTAAGTGGGAGGTCTCTTGGCTTGCAACACGTTCTTTTTTCCTTCCTTTGTGTGTGCGAGACAAACCACAGCTTTCGTTCAAGTCATGTACGTCCCTCTTCCCTAGCCTTAAGCTTCATTCGATCTCTTCTTGAGCCAGACCCTCGGAAACGTCTCACTGCTTCGCAGGCCTTAAAGCATCGGTACGGGACAGACACTTCATTCGTCTTCACTCCTGTATATGAGCTATCTACCGCAGGTGAAGATCTGCATCTGGATGTGTGTGCTCGAGTGAATGTGCTTACCTAGGCATATATTTATGTAGGAGAGGACGGGACGTAGATAG
>NW_027154591.1:0-39155 GCF_002600585.1 Cystoisospora suis
AAAGCGCGGGCGTTACAGACAACAGCTGTGCGCGGTCAATTCCGCTCTCAACCGCTGCACGGCGAGCAAGGCGAGCCGTCCCATGCGCCAGGAGAACCCAGGCGGCACTGACCGGTAGGCACAACCTCGATGCACGGGGTACGCTCTCCGTGGAAATCTTCGGATAAAAACTGTCCCTGTGCTTCACGCTGGCGGAGCCGGTGTCCCCACACCTGCGATAGCCTCAACACCGGATTTCTAGGAAGCCCACTTCACCTTCATGCTGCCTGTGCGGCTAAAACTGTCGCACGGTAAGTTCAATAATAATCACACCGGGTGCCCGACTTCACCACTTCTTTGACGTCACCACCGCCTGGGTGAGATGTCTGTCCCCGCGCACATGGCGGCTGTACATTGAGCGGCGCCGCTCACTGCACTTTCAGTTCTTGCTCGGGAGTCAGCCCACACCGGCTAGGTGCCTTGGCTAGGGCAGACAACTTCGGCAAATACACCTTGGGTCACTCTTTTTCGCCAGCCCCATAGCTGGTTTACCTACATCAGTGTGCTGTCTGAAACCCACACGGTGCGGCACGCGGCCTGCGCTGATGTGCAGTAGTGCCAGCGGCTCGGCCGGCACGGCCAATCCTCCCGCTGAGGTTGATTTTCCGTGGCGGCGAGGGCTCGCCTCTGGATTCCGAGCGCAGCCTCGATATGGTCGTTTGCCGGGCTTATATTGGGACAGAAACGTTCTGTAGCAGGCGGCCAGTGAATGCCAGAACGGCAGCCGACAAACTTGAGACAAGTACGGACAAACGTTCCCCCATCAGACCCCTTTTCCAAGGTAAGTCACATGGGACAGAATTCGGTAACCGCCGTTACTTTAGCGCAGAATATGCGGCGGTAGCAGTCCTCTGTTACTTGGTTCTGTTTCAACTTCGTCACTCCTACAGTTGTTTTGCAGTTGGACAGGGGGCGAATAACAATGCCAGCCGTGTAGATCGATCGTTTGTCGAAGCAGAGTCGTTGGAGCTGCGAAATATCAGGGAAGGTGGTCGTCAGTGTGTTACATGCGTTTGTTTTCCTATATTTTTTATCCTTGTCTCAGCTCTTCGACTGCGCACAGTTCATGTTCTTAGGACGTAGCCAAACTGAAATGCAGTAAACTTGCGAGCAAGTTTGCGCGGGAGAGCCGCACGTACGCTCCGTATCATTGCTCAGCGAACGTAGATGGACCCCCTACCTCACTGAAAGCAATTCCGTCCCTTTTTCTTCGGAGTCTGCCTTTCTTTTCTAAGCGTTTCCACAAACGCATTTCTGCGCGGAATGAGCCCTCTCTCTGTCGAGCTGACAGCATTCACAGCGGCACGCACCGTACGGAGTTTAAGGGAGGTTGCTCTGCTGTCTGGACGTTGCCATGGGAACTGCTAGGGGAACCTAGTCCTGAGAACTCGTTTTTTTTAGTACTACCAATGCTTGTCACCGGTTACTCTTCGTGGTGGCAAGGAGAGTTTGAATCATTTCCCTGAGACGCCTGCTCGGGCGGGGACCTCTGGCTGGCAACTGCCGCCTGTGTCGAGTGTGCTTGCGAATGTTAGTAATCTTTTGGAACTGACATTTGTTTTTCACATCATGATGGTGTGGTGAACACGGATAAAGACAGCAAAGAGACAAGCAGGGCATCCAACTGCCTTCGGCACTAAGAGCTAAACCTTGCCAGGTAATCCAGAGTTTTCATCCGCTCGGTAGCTTTGTGTCTCACCTACGTGTTGCCCCTGCGGATCTTCTGAAATTTTCGAAGGGGAGACGTAGCTTGTTTTCTTCTGTCATAGCACTTTCCAATCATGGAGGCCGTGGTCACGCCGGCCAACAGACGTGGAGTTCGTGTGTTCGAGAAGGTAGCCAGGTGGCCATGCGTTGTAAGAGGCCTCATCATGTGCGCACACATACTCCACACCCTTTCTTTCCGTGGGTAATGTTTGTGTCCGTCTCTTGTACTGAGGGGAGCTGATCTGCTATTACACAGTCGGGGCCTGCTTCGGATACCCCTTCGCTAGTAGGACGGCATTCTCTTTTTCTGTCTGTGTCTCACCTCATTGGCGCAGCCGGCTTCTTTTCACACTGTCGCGCTCTCTTTTTTGATTCTGCATTGCTAGTGTCCCATGTAGCGCCTCAGAACCTACAGTAAAGGCGATGAAGAGAATCGTCTCTCGTTATCTTGTCGTGTACGCGAGTTATGTCCTCGCGCGTGTTCTCCCTTCTCTCTTCTCTTATTCTCTCTCATGCTTGATATGCCGACTTCCTGTGTTTTTCTTCAGGACCTGGCGACTATCCCTGCGATTTTCATCTCTTGCCTTCACCCGATTTATTCGCCATCCGTCCTTTGTTCTTTTCTTTTCTCAGGCTGTATATTGTCTACTTGGCTTTTCGCTCTTTCTGTGCCGCGTTGTCTTCTCCTGATTTTTCTTTCTTCTTTCCTCCTCTTTTCCTTCATTTCATGTCCCGTCAAATGCACACACTCTCGCCTGCTTTCAGATCGCATACATTTTTCTCTTGCAAAAAATCCTTGTTGCCTGCTCTCTTCTCTGCTTCTGTAAACGTCGTGAGAGCTCTCTGTTTTTCCTCTTTCCTGTTCTTTCTTCTGTCCTTTATCACAAAAGAAGAAGTGTCTCCCTATCTCGTACAGAATGTCTTCGACATCTTTCACTGAACGACACCCTCCATCGGGTTCGGCTAACAACCCAAGTGAAAACTGCGGTGCGTCTCCTCCTCCTCCTTCATTTCCCTCTTCTGCCTCTCCTTCGTCTAACCAGCATGTCCGTGAGGCTCTTCCCTCTTCGTCATCATCTCCTGGATTGAGCTCTTCAACAGGCTCTGTGAAATGTCTGCCTCGCGTTGCTTCATGTGCCGGGCCTATATCTCAGCGCGTGACTGTGAACGAACATACAGTCGTGTGTTTATCTGCGGACGTTACGCCTCTTCACTTATCCGCTGCTGTAACGGATTGCCATTTGGATATGCATGAGTTGAGTTCGGCGACGACCCCGCACTCTTTCTTCCATCAAAGTTCAGCCGGCTCGAAAGAACACTTGCATACGAACCATCATTCTGTCTCTTCGTCGTCTTCAGGAAAGGAGAAGAAAGCTGATGAGAATAAGAGAGAGATAGGGATATCATACGAGGATAAGAAGAAGGCCACGCAGGCACACGATTTAGCAAAATCAACGGGGGCAACAGCAGGCCTCCCAGGAAGGTTAGGGGAGAATAACACCAAAGAGGGAGAAGATGGAGAGAAACAAGCTTTTGAGAAGAGACAGGACGAAGAGGGAAATCGGCTTGTTCGCGCCGACCAGTCTCCGACAACAGGTAGTAAGAGTGAAACTTTTCCTGAGAAACACTATCTGCAGAACACCGAGAAAGAAGGTGAACAGGGAGGACAGCAAGGTGTATCTGCAGGTTCGCCTATGATGACGCACAAGACATCTCCTAGGGGTCCTTCTTCTCGTATCTCAGCCCATGCAGCGGGAATGGCTGGAGCCATAGCTACGACCAACGCGCAGCAGAATCTTCCTTCTTATTCTCCTCAACATCATGGGAAGGCATGTGACTATACTCCTCTTACCTCGACAACTAATGTAGGTGGAGGAGGCGTTAATAGTAGTATGGTATCCGATCTTGATACAACGGCTTATTCCTCATCTTGTGTTCCAGGCCCAGGTGTACAAACACCCGGGAGTGCTGTTGCATCTGGAAGTGCAGGAGGGGAAAGAATGGGAACAGGTTTAGGAGAGAACGGTTATGTGAAGCCTGGTGGATTACCGTCACATCAGCAGTTTTCTTCTTTCTCAGGAATGAAAGAGGGTGAAAAAGCTATCTTTCCTTTATCTCCAACGACTTCGACAGGTGCTGCGGCTCAACATTGTCATCAGCATGCACCTTCTACGACGAATCCTGTGCTACCAGCCAATGGATTTTCTTCCACCAGAGGAGTCGAGCGTGACATGTCTCCGTGTATCCCTTCAGATTCTTTCTCTTCTTTAGGTGTAGGGGGCCTGGGGGGAAAGCAAGAAGAAGTCATTACCACAGCCACTCTCCAGCAACCAGAGACTATACCTACAGCTGCGCGTATTCTCAACACTCCTATGGTGGGAGGCATGCATTCTACAGGAAGTATCACAACAACTGTGCTCCCTAATAAGCCTTTGATCTTGATCATCATCACAGGAGGGACTATATGTATGGATTACGGAGGAGAACAGAGTTCGATGCGGCCGAGAAGACTAGCTCAGAGATTAGAGACGTTACCTGAATTGAAGGATCCAAATCTCCCTCTATTTGATGTTTTAGAGTGGGATACACTTATTGATTCAAGTGAGATGGGACTGCCTCACTGGAAGCTTCTCGCACAGCAGATCTTCACTTTCTATGGGGATTATGATGGGTAAGTTGCAAAGGCGCTTCTTGCCTCTTATCTCGTTCTTCTTATATTGGATTCTCTCTGTCATTTTCTCCGTGGTCACTCCCATTCCCTGCCAACTGGATCGAGATACACTCAACAGAGTTGTGTGTGAGTAGTGGCGACGTCTCCTACATATGGGTTTCGACGGATTCACAGTCAGATGGAGACACACATGATACATAGATAGTCAGATAGACTAAAGACAGATAGATAGATAGGTAGATGGATAGGTAGATGCTTTTTCCTGTGTGCATTTCTCTCTCTTATCCTCTGCGGAGATATATACTTGCACGTGTTCCTCATCGGATGAGTGTCTTTCCGGGGAAGACGAGAAAGGTGCTGTTAGACTTCAACGCTATATTCTTGGAAAGAGTGATTTCTCGGAAGCTCTTTCAGTTTCTAGACGATGGGGAGAAGAAAGATTGACTTTCTACCCAAATGGAAGTGTCTCTGAGGTCAAGGGGCGGCCCCAGGTGGTTTGCTTCAGAATGGTACCCTCGTGTATAGAAGAATGTTGTTGTCGCCCCAGCCATTCTGTTGTCCCTGGGCGCGTCCACTCCCTCTACCTGTTTTATCCGGCAGTCACGTCCAGTCAAGCATTCCAAAACATTGCACCTGAACGGTTGGTGTCTCAGTTCTTCTGTGAATCTTCATCTCTTTCTTCTTTCTTATTCTTCTTCAGGTTTGTTATTTTGCATGGGACAGATACCATGGCGTACACAGCTTCTGCCTTGTCTTTCATGCTTGAAAATCTAGGGAAGCCTGTTGTCCTTACAGGATCGATGCTGCCTATGAGTAAGCTCTTTCTTCGCTTTCGCTCTTGGGTGGTGTTTTCTATTCTCTCATATAACTCTTTCACTCTTGTGTTGAATGGAGCCTCCTTGCCTCCTCGATGTTCTCTATTATCACTCTGCCTCTTATAGAATCTTACGTTCACGTTGCTGTGCGTTTATAGACGATCTCCTGTCGCCAACGATGTGAATCTGTATATGTCTTCCTATCTTTCTCTCTATGTATACATACACATGGGTAGATACTCCCCTACACACAGATGACTTCAGCACGTTGTATCTCCGTGTGTATGTTTTGTGAAAGTGACCGGATGGAGTGTCTGTTTCTCCTAGGCTCAGTGCTTAGTACACCTCTTGGAGCTGCTCGGCAACCTTTCTTCTGTCCTAACAATCCCTCTCTCCTACAGACAGATTGTGTAGGAGGAGTATCGGTAGGAGATGAAGTGCATCTGGTCTGCGGTGTCAGCACGCTTTTCATTCCGATTTTCTTCGATATCGGCTCTTAACACCATGGGAGTGTATATCTATCTATCTATACATACATATATGTATGTATGTAGATCTCTCTCTCGCTATGTATATGTATATAGTTCGGTAGACGATGGACTAGCTGCCAAAGTCACCACCGCGGTGTATCCTCATTCTTCTCTCCTTCCTCTCCTGTCGTATCTTTCACATAGGATCTCCTGATCATATCATAGACAACACGTTCTCCTCTCAGCTTCTGTTCATTTAGCTGAGACTGGATATATATACGACAAACTGAGGTAGGCTAGAATCCTTGCTCTAACGAATACCAGTCTCACCCCCCACTGACACCGCCTTTGGTGTGAAGTTCTTTATGCCCTCACGCCCTCATATTCTTTCTCCCGCTTCTTATCAAGATTCCTGTCATGTTTTCTGTGTGTGTGTGTGTACGTGTCTTCGCGGTTGTTCTTTCTGTCTCTCTCTGTCTTCGTCTCTTTCTCTGTCCTCCTCTTCTTTTTCTCTAGTGCATATATCAACAGATGCGAAGCGTAATTTAGCGGTGAGTATGATGATGGCGGGGTATTCTCAATTGACCGAGCTGGTGGTGATTTTTGGGTCTCATGTTCTCCGAGGGACACGTGTGAGTAAAGTCGATTGTTCTCGTATTGATGCATTCGACTCACCAAACTTCCCTGCTCTAGGCTGTGTCGGGGTCGACGTGGTTCTTCACGATGAGCTTCTTCTCAAACCTCCTGTAAGGGGTTTCCGAATCTTCACGCAGTTCTGCTTGAACATCATCGTCTTCCCTCTCACCCCTTTTCTACCGGCGGAGTATCTACGGCATGTTCTACGTGAACCGTCGAGACCCTTAGGGATTGTTTTACAGCTCTATGGATCAGGAACAGCTCCAGGAACGAAAGAACTTCTACAGATTCTTAAGGAAGGAATAGAGAGTGGAGTTAATATTGTCGCCACAACTCAGTGCCGCCGAGGAAGTGCGAATCTTCTTGCTTACGAAAGCGGAGTATGGCTATCAAATCTCGGCGTGATCAATGGAAAAGACCTGACGTTAGAGGCATGTATTGCAAAGCTATCATATCTCATGGGTAAGATGCACCACCTCACTCAGTCTTCACGAGGAGGCCTCGACGTAAGAAGTCAGCAATAGAGAAAAGAGAAAAGGAATGCAAGGTGAAAGGGAGGAGAGGATATAAATACAGATATACGGAGTTGCGGATCTGTGTGTGAGGTGATAGGGGGGGCATGGCCAGTTGAAGTTCAGGTTTTTGTGTGTGTTTAGCTTTTTAGTCAAGGTCACTTTTTCTTTGTCAGACGTTGGAGGCCCCTCTGCAAGTGTACGTACACTTCAGAGTAACGCTGTTTTCTTGGAGATTTGAGGGTTCCTGTATGAAAGAGCGCGTCTTCCTGTTTTCTCTTTCTCTGGTGGAGACGTTCGTGTAAGAGACGGCGTCGTATGCGTTCTCTCGTCTGCTGGACGTGTACCAACTCGCGTAGTGAGTTCGAGGTGTATATACACTGGAGATCATCAGTGTTGATGTGGCTTTGGCTTTCTCTTCAGGAAAAGGCTATTCAGGTTTAGCTCTGAAGGAGTTAATGGAGGCAGCCATCCGTGGAGAGCTGACTGAGTCTCCAAACAAAGTCGGCGCTGGAAGTATGGTGTTAGATTTAGCAGACAATTCAAGCTATGAGAGATCAAGATGCGCAAGCATCGGAGAAGAGAAAAGAGATAGTGGATTCCTAGGAGGTGCGAGTGCATCTCCTTCTCCTCAGTCAGACCCCTCAGGTCCTGTCAAACCTCGTACAGAAAGTTTGGGTGTATGTACACTCTATCGGCATCGTCCGGATTGCGATCCAACAGCTCCTTGTGGAGATTTTCAGCTTCCTCCTGATCATATCAGATGTTGAGCTGTCTCTACACTCGCCGGTTCAAACGCGACTCACGTTACATCACACTTCTTTGTATTTTGGAGATGCATGCGAAAGTCTCTACTTTTTTTTTCGCTCACACCGTTCAAGCCGGGGTGAGTGAGTTGTTTCTATTTATCCTCTTTCTGTTCGTGTTTGTACAGCGTACATGCATGTATATGTGGCTAGTCGTCTGTGTGGAAGTATATATATGTATGTATGCCTTAAACCGGGTGCACAGCCATATATATACATACGTACATGCAGATGCATATATACATACATACATACATCGTTGTGTTATCAGAATGAAGAAATCAAGACTTGGAGTTCCTCTGACAGCTTATTCATTCCTTGTCTCCTTTCCTAGTGCAGGGTCTTTCTCATGTACAGTAGGAAGAGGGATTGTGGTTTTCTTTCTTTCCGCGACTCCTGAAGGGACGAGCGTCGACCATTGACTGTCTATCTGTCGTTCTTTTTTTTTCTTTCTCTCCTTTCTAATGGTTCGTACAGAGCCCTCAATGAATCTGTATAATCACTTGCATACCATTACATAGTAGAGAGTTCACAAGTGATAGCGATTCCGCTCTTTCTCATGTCAGTCAGCTGGCTAGTCGGCGAGCTAGCCAGCTAGGAGAGCCGTGTCTAGTGACGTGCATCAGCCGCATCCGAAGCGGTGCTGAGTTCATGTAGAGTACAGAAAGAACCAACCAGGTGTCTACCTCTTGTGACTTAGCCGTTGTAAGACATAAGGGATTGTTCCGTCTGCTTTTCTCCTTCCCCCTGTGTATTGTCATGTTGCTCCTATTGAGGTATGCATGTCCACTTCTTGGGATCTAGCCGGATATCTCGGGTTTGATTCGCAGATAAGGATGGGAAGCACCGCCAAAGGAGTGAGCGATTGGTCCGGTCCTTTCTTCGCTTCGTTTCGGAGTCTTCATAGACATAGATGACAACACTAGACAGAGGTTCGAACACATAAGGAGGTTCGCGGCCTTCGTTTTCTCCTGCTTAAGTACATCGATATTTGTTCTTCTTTTCTTTTTGTGGAGGTTCGGCTGTGAGCTTTGTGGTTATTTTTGAGCTTCGGCTGACTTGGGTAGTCGAGCACCTGGTCATCGTTGTCGATGCTTTGGAATTTATATTTACCTGTAGATGCCTATAGAACATATAGATGTTCGTATACCTATTTGTACAGGCGTGAAGGCATAAAGACGAAAGAAAGCCTCGAAATGAATGAGCTTTCAACGTTTCGCCTCTGTCAGTCAAAGGTACAAAAAAGCTTTAGAATAATTCTCTCTTGAGTTTTCGTCCAATCCTTTCTATCTTTCTCCCTCTCGGGTTGTTTCTGTTTTGTTCACCTGCCCTATCCACCCGCTTCCTGTTTTGTATGCTCCATTCGAGTTGGGCTTGGAGGGAGTGCTTTTCTCTGGTATTTTTAGAGAGGAAGAGGTAGTGAAGAATCGCCTTCCTTAGTGAGAGAAGAGCCTCTGTTTCTTTCTGAACGTCTTTTGTTAGTAGTCGAGTGTTCTAAGAGTTACGGGGGAAGCCCTCGTCTCTCCAAAAGAAAGCGTCTCTTTGCTGTATACATCTCCATATCTATGGTTATATATATATATATGGTTTGCTAGGGAATACTCTGAGCATTAAAGGAAGAAGGGGGGGGGGTGGCAAAGAGAGTTAGACTACTATGGATAGGGTGGTTATCTGGGGGTTGAGTATATGCTGACTTAGCATCGATGGATTGAACTCGTTTCGTAACAATGCAGCACAAGAGGTGGAGAGAGATGTCTGTCTGTCTCTGTCCATTCTTCTTGGTTAAAAGAGGTTTTTTCACGTTTTCTTCTTCCCAGAAGACGTCAGTTTTATCCTTTCAATTGAAACCCGAGAATTCTCTATGACGGACCGGTAGTTCGTTGAGTGTTCATACCATATACCTCCTCAACTATACACATGCACATATATATATATATATGCATGCTTATGTATATATCGGAATATGTTTGTGATCCTTCTTCAGGGAAAGCGTATGTGTGCGTGCGTATTTAGATGTATGTTTGAGTACATACATACATGTATCTACATGCATACGGGTAGAATAGGGGAAGGTGGAGAGGGCTTTTTTTTTTTTTTTACTGCATGCGCCAGGGAAAAGATAGAGAGGACTAGGATGTCGTGATGGTGCCTTTCTTTTTCATTGTTGTCTCGGGGGTCCGGCCAAGACAAGGCCGCTTCAATTTTCGATTAGACAGATGGAAGGTTCCTGTCTATTTGAAAATTTCTGCCGAAATAATTGTGGACTGTCGCTCTTTCTCTTCTTTTTGCATTCGTACGTGAGAAAAAACGGGTAAGAGTACGATCTCTGTCACGAAGGTTCCGGTCTGTGTTAGCAAGCAGTAGGAGTTGTCCTCAACATGAAGTATGCACGGGTGTCGCTCAGTGAGAAGACAGACACCTGGTCTTTCAGGTAAAAAGCAGCAGCAGTTCGCTTCGCCATGTGGGCGTTAGCGAGGCTCCGAACAGGTCGATAGAATCATCTTGTTGTCCTTACACCAGACGAGTGAAGAATGCCAAGCAATCTACTCAAATGACTTCCCGGATGACTCCGAAGGGGTGATAGTTCACCAGTGTAACAATGGAGTTTGATTTGCTCAAAGCTTAAATAACAAACTTCTCGACGACTACACAGAGCTAGCTAGCTACCTCAGTGGGTGCGCTGATCGACACACCAGAAGTTGCGCGGGTCGTCGTCACTCCGGGGCGCTGACAGTGGTTAGATAACTACAGTAGGTATGGATGGGAAAGCAGGGAGGAGCTAACGGCCGGGAACCTTGTCCGATGGAAAGAAGCTAGGGGTATAGCGTGTCATCGGTATTTTGACGGAGAGGAGAGTTAACACTCTTTTTGACCCCGGTTCGTTGTCTGAAAGCTCATCAAACAAATGCTCTACGATGCCGATTCCTTGCAAAACGTCATGGGGAAAACGTTCGAAACGTGGTCTGCCCAGAGCCATCCATCACGCCACACAGCGCATGCGCGACCGATATCCTGAGTGGTAAGACACTAAACTCATGCGCCTCGTCGTGGTGAAGAGAAGCGTTCCTGCTTTAGACGCGGGGAAGGGGGAGAGCGAACGATCAAGAGAACAAAAAAAGTATGTAATTCTGTAAGAAGCTACGTAGATCAACTCGTCAAGGGGATGAACTAATTGACTGGGGTATGTGCCCTGGTTAGCTTCACTGCCTGGTGACGGTATCCCGACTCGTCTGTTCGATCAAGAGGGGTCCTCACAAGACATGCATCCAATCAACAGCTAGCTACTTACGCGTCATCATCTGCTTTTGAGCTGCATCGGCATTACAATGACACAATAAGATTCCTGTCAGTCGAGGCGTTCGGCACAGACTCAGTCTTGTTAAAAGGGCATTGCTGAAGAATCGGAACGAGAACGCCACTAGGTGACTACCTCTGACACCTCTATACATTGTATGTCTTCCGAAGGCACTCTCTGGGTTCCTATCTCATGGTAGTCCTGTATGTCTTCCTAGCCGTCGAAGGGAACAGCAGGCGGGCGCCTCCCTTCCTGCCACCTTAGACATGAAGTCTTTTGTTGACCTTCTTCCGAATCCATTTGCACTGCGATGTCTCGTTGGCCAGATTCCAAGATTTCCAAACAAAACGAGAAAAGCCGGTAAGAGAAATGGGACTCGTTCAAGGCTCCGCACGAAAACGAGAGGCGCTCTAGGAAGGGACTAGCTCGTCTGCGGCTATGTATCTTCCCTCCCGTGAAAGGGGGGGCCGACGTTTTTTTTGGCATCGATGATGAATGCACCATGCATGCCCTACTTGATGACAATTGACCGGTACTTGGCGCAGCAAGACAACTGACTATCCAGCCATTCTAGTCGATCGATTATGTACCTTTTTGGATTGAACCAAAATACTTACACGTAGTACCACATGTACTTGAAAGAAAAAGACCATTTGGCATGCTGCCGTACTTGAATATGACTGAATCTGACGCCTGGAGGAAGGAAGCATGAACTCGTGCATGGATCATAGAGTTTATCTGTTAAGGAGGGAGTGGAGGTCGCAAGTGAGCGACTGCTTACTCGTACAGGGCTGGGTTGTGGAACCCAACCCGGACGTCGATGCAGACAAGCTACTAGCTACAGTTGAATGTGTAGTTTGACAAGAACATTTTGACAAAGCTGCCTTCAGGCGGCTATAACGGACAGATGGAAGTTCTTGCGAAAGAAGTCAGTTGAAATCTCAAGCCCGGGGCTTCACCTTAAGTAAGGAGAGAATCAGGCGATAAAACACTCGGCATGATCGAGATTTCTGTCCACTGCATCTGACGGACAGCTACTCTTTGTTGTACCTGATCGCTCTTGCGGAAGTATAGACATCGCTCTCATGCTCGTTCTATGCTCCCGGTGTACTCTACGTAAAGGCCTAGGTATATATCTCTACCTCTGTATATATGCTGATCTGTGTAAGCGTGAGTGGGTCTCTCTGTGTCGACACTTGCGGTACAAAAAAACACTGTAACTGCTCGAGCTGGACAAGAGACAGCCCATGCGCATCCAATGCCGTCACATATACAGAAAGAGGTACACCGAGAGATATATAGATAGCTATAGATGCAAGCGCATAGAAAGATCATCTTCCACGTAAAGATCCTCAAAAGCGGAATTATGTTTCACTAGTATCTGATGTCGAAGGCGATAGTAGAGTGGCTGGAGAGGAAGCACCAAGAGAATTAGTAGGCTCAATGAACATGTCTCTTGCATGCGGTGGTACATACTTTAGTTCGAGAGATTCAAAGATCTCTCTTTCTGTCCGACAATGTTCTCCTCTTCTTCCTTTCCAGACAATCCCCGTACGACTTCTCTGTCTTCTCCACATGCGAGTCATCGGAGGGCTCAAACTTCCTAGAGCCATCTCTGTTTCTTCTAGGGGATTCATTCCTTCTTCTAGCTTCACTTGATCTTTCAAACTTGTAGACACCTCACTCTTCACACTATTACTACCACTCTCTTGACTCCTCCTATTAATGAACGGAGAAACAGTCGAAGAAGAAACTCTCTGACTATCTCTTTGCACAGTCGGATCACTCCCTTCGTCATTCTTAATCCATGGCAGTGTCTTTTCTTCGTGACTATCTCTTAGCTTATCCTCCTCTTCTTTTCGGATGGATTGATTGACAGGAGAAAATCGGCGAGAGATAGGAAAGACCGAAGGAAACGCTTCAAAGGACGTCGTACGTGGATAGAGACCGGTATCATCTAACGAATATCCAACCTTCTTAGCCCATGTTCGCATACTTCTGTTGAACTGGGCCGAGCCCGTGAAGTAGAGAAGAGCAAAGGCCCGACACACCTCCGGGTAGATCTTAATATCAATGCGACGAGGAAGTCGAGGACCTATCCAAGGAAAGGTATTAGAAGGAAAAGAAGAATGATCTCCTGAAAAGAAAAAACATCATGACAGGGATGACCTATCTTGTCTATCGGCATAAAATCTATCACACAACTGCCTACTTACATGGTGGTGTACGTACACTCGAGAAAAGATATCGTACAGGGGTCCTACCGTCTCGAAACGACACGCCCGGAAGAAAGGCTGCTATGAGCTCAAGAAGCAAAGAAAAAACTGAACCAAGAGAGAGAGTGACTTTGAGTAGACAACCCCTCATGAACTGTTAGCAAACATAAGAGCGCAGGGCGTGATCATTCCAGAAAACCCTTTAGATGCGTGGTGTGAGAATAGTTAGAGGTGAAGATATACACACTAAAGACATTTATAGATAGATAGATTCAATATAGATGAATAGACAGATTCAAGATACATAGGAAAACTCAAGATAGATACATAGATAAAAGATAGATTGATAAATGAAACTCCCAGAGACAGATAGACGGATCCAAGATAGATAGATCATAGATAGACAGGGCAAACACAGACAGATATCGGTAGATATCGATAGATAGATAGACATAATAAAGACCAGCAGATCAATAGATAGACCAAAGAGAGGTCTCCATATAGATGTTGTAGTTCGCCGTGGCAGTTTATACCCTTTCCAGTTTAAACCCTTTCCATATTGTGCATGCATGTAAATATGTTGTGTATCTACAACCTGCCGCGTACCGACACCATTCATGGAAAACAAACACAAGATAAGGCGAGAATTCGAAAGGGTTTATTGAGAGAAACAATCCTCTCCTCTCACCGTGATTTTCTCTATCAATTGTCGCCCCCATGTGACTCATCGGTCTTGGCGGCCATACACATACACCACAATACAGCTCAGCGACTCTTTTACTTCTTAGATGAGAAGATGAGATTTCATGCTGACGTTGGTCTTTCTCAGGCATCTCTCCTTCTTCTTCTTCGTGTTCTTCTTCTTCTTTAGAGGTGCCCTCTCTTGCTTTTCCTTGTTTCTTCTTACGCCGTCCCTTTGATCGAGCGAGATGTGAAGAAGAAGAGGAGGAGGAGGAGGAAGTATCTGTAGAATGATGCAGTCCAAGTTCTTCATTGATCAGGAGATGATCGACTAAAAGGCCTTTCTCTGTAAGAAGAGAAATAACTCTGAAGACGGAAGAAAAATAAACCACAGACAAATGCAGTACGCCTTTCTACAACCTTCCTAGGAAGGTAGCCTTTTCTGATCTAAGAAGTTCAATGAAGAGATCCAAGACACAAGTCGCAGCTTGAGATAAAGCGAAAGAGAGAGAGAGGCCATCTGAAAGATAGAAGGGAAGGAAAACGCACAACACAGAATGCTTAGTCACTAGATAGGCACCTCTAATTAATGAACAGGAAAGTTCAAGGAGAGTGATTCTTTTCACTTTGCCCTGTAGGGACAGTAAGAATCTCTCCATCCCAATACACCGGAGAAGAGATCTGGAATGTCCCTTCATCGTGATGTAACCATATTATCGACTATCATACTAAGTGCCGTATCTCCACACACATAGGGAGATGCTGTCTAAAGACAGGCAAGAAAGACACAGGAAAACAGCATCTACACACATCCTCCTTCCCCGATTCTTTTCTGGAAACGCCTTCGACACCTGAGAATTTCCTAAGATTAGATATGTTAAGAGAGAGAAAATTCAAAGTGTTCGGCTTATGATCGGGCATGAAACATCCGTCTCCTTTGAGGCATGCTGTCTCTGGGGAAATCCATCCCCTTTTACCGCCAGTAACTTTACACAGGAGAAGACATGTGAAAGCAAAGTAACTTTTGAGAAACATATGCAAAAGTGAAGTGCCTATCAGAAGCCACATGCGAAAGCAACCCCTCCTACCCCTCTTCTATCAAGTGCCGCATGTATGCTGTTCTAAATTGATTTTCTGTATGAAGATGAATGAGTGAAAACAAGACAAAGGGAAAGGGAAGGGGTCTCGCTCGCCAGCTTGTGTGAAGCTGTACATGCTTACGTCTACGGCCATCATTCAGTCTCCATGAATAGATCGATAGACTAAAGATAGATAGATAGACAGACCCCTGTGCGAGGATCACCACAGACATAATATGCCGTAGACAGAGAGAAAGAGATGCCGTAGCTAGGCAATCGTATTGAAGGTGAATCCAAACCATGTCTCCGCTCATACGCAGGGAAAAGACCACACCTCCTCCATGGTGACTTTCGATGTATGAAGAAAACCTCCTAATATGGAACTCAGCTGGTCAAAACCTTGAGAAGTGTCTATCTTAAATCATTCGTACCCTTTTAGAGCTCCTTTGGGAACATGATTACGTCTTATCAGGAGGATATCTATATCACCGCAATCTGCTTTTCCTCGGCGATAACTTCCACAGACTTCCATTCCTACAAAGATATCATTAGATAGAGAGAAGGCCTCCGTGCCTTCTTCCTCTTGTTTATCTTGATCTTCTTTGATTCTTCTTTCTCTCTTGATAGAAGGATTAAGAAACGGATCTTCAGCATCTGACCGCGGCTTTTCTCTTTTGATTCTATGAAGAAAACTCTGGGGGACTTCTGACTTCACTTTTTTCTTCTCTGGATCATGACCTTCGTCTTCTTCTTTCTGTTCTTCTTTTACTCTGATGTCTGTCGAGGAAATCTTTCTTTCTCCTAAATCAGGAGTCGAATGAAGAGTCTCTTCTTCTTTTTTGGTGTGAACAGATGAAGCAGAGAGAATCTGAGTTTGAATGAAAGACGCAATAGCTGTAACTTCATCTCGTGGAATTCGCTTCTCAAACGCCTCAACATACATCAGTCCTAATCTCTGAGGACGGGAGAGAAGACGCGCCGCTTCTTCTGTTTTATCTAAGGGTCTCTTCAAACCCTCCGCGCTGTTCTCACTTCCTTTACTCTTGATGGGAGAGAATTTTGAAGAAGAAAAGGAGGCTAAGTGATTCTTACCATGTATAACGAAAGGCTGAGGTGTATGTACACCCGAACTGAGCCAAGCTGAAGAAGCGCGTCTACCTTCTTTGATGTCTGTGTGAATTTGTGGTCCAAAGATGTCATCTAAGATTTGTAAGGATCTCCGGGCAACTTCTCCTTCCCCTCCTATCCTTCTCTCTTCTTCTTTCTCTTCCCTATGGTCCGCTTTGTCTTCTGTCTTAACATTCCTAGGGTGTACATACACCTCACGAGTCCGGCATTCCTGTTCTGAAAGCCTTCTCCTCTCTTTTTCATCTAGCAAAGTGACAGCTTTCCTCAAGTCTGCAACTGAATAAATTCCAAGCGCATACAACTTCTCAGCTGTATGAAAGCCGACACCCCATATACGCTGTAAATCCTCTAAAGCTTTCGGCCTCGCTCCGAGAACTAGAGAATCTAGACGTCTCGTTGTGCCTGTCAAGACTAATTCTTCTATGGTTTGAAAGATACTCTTTCCTACACCCGGTTCGCCCTTTAGCAGTTTATAGTTTTCTCTTGTTATTCCCTCTATTCTCAATCGATCAGTTGAAGAAGAGTAGGAAGAAGATGCGTAGGCTGGCCTCAGCCGTGGTATAGAAGTAAAAGATAGATGAGTATTCTTCTCCTCATCTTCGTTCATCCCACTTGTCTCTCCTTTATCATTCTCCGTTCTTCGCTCATCGAAAACACACTCTTCTCCTCTTCCTTTTCCTTCTTCTTCAGTCATGTTGCTTTGCGTCTTCTTCTGCCCTTTACTCTCATTCTTGTTCTCCCCCCCTGTCCCTGTCTTCTTCTCTCCTCTTCTCTTCTGCGCTTCTTCACGGGCCTTTGCCGCTGCATTCGCAGCGACCCCACAGCGCAGACGGATAGCCCCTGAGGCAATCCGAAATCCTTGAGCTCTCCAGACTTCTCCTTGTTCTTCATACTTCCCTGCTAGAAGCTGAAGTTTATCAAGAATGAAGCTTGTAAGATCTGCGCCTGTCCTATGGCTAGTCGTGTCCTTTGGAGAAGACACACGGGGGCATACTAGAGACGAAGAAGAAGATAACGATGAAGAAGAGTCGAGAGAATGTACAAAGCCTTTCTTTTCACTTTCAACGGGTTTTTCTAGAGATGGAGAAATACCATCCGAATCTTCTTGTAAAGCAGATGATTCTGATGCTGTCGACGATACAGAAGGATGCTGTTGGCACATGAACTGCTCTCTAATAGGTCGCATGCGTCTGAGCTTTTCCTCTCTTAGTCTCTGCCACTGCGCTCTCTCTGCCTGATAGCGTTCCTCTTCACTTGCTGTTCTAGATAAACGCGAGGGAGGAAGAAGTGTTGAGAGAGAAGAAGAAGGAGAAATCTTACCTAAGACGAAAGAAGAAGAGATCGGAGAAGTGTGGGAAGACTTCTCATCATGTGTAAGCAGCGGGGTTACGTGTGATGTCTTCATGTTGTTTCTCTCGTCATCCTCATCTTCTGAGCTAATAAAGACAGTCTGTTTTTCGTCGATCTTATCCATCACATCTCCTTCTTGTTCTTCTTTCCCTCTAGTGTTTACATTCGAGGAATCTTTCTCCTTCTTCTCTTTCTCGGACGGCCTCTGTAAGAACGCTTTAACTCCTACCTCGCTCTTCCTCTCCTCGCCGCAGGACCCTTGGGTGACTTCCGTCTTATCCCGGCATGATGAGAATTCCACGGATTGTCTCTTCTTTTCAAATTCCTCAGCGGACGCATGCGTCTTCTCTTCTTCTTTATCCTCTCCTCCTGTCTCTCGACTGTCTCGACACCTGGGTGCATTCGCCTTTCTGTTCTGCGGAGGGGAAGAAGCCGGCAAGCTATCAGAAGAGGGCAATGGAGCAGGAAGAGAAGCAGAGGTACAAGGAGGAGGAAAGGAAGAGAGAGCGTCATAACTGGATGCAGAAAGCTTCTTTAAGGCAGAAGGACAGGAGAAAGGAGGGAGAGAGGAAGGGGGCCTAGCACGTGAAAGATTTGATAGAGGGATGGCAACTCCTACAACCTCAATCTCACTATCACTACTGTCTGTGATGTCAGCTGGATCTTGCTTCTTTATCTCTTTCCTCTCTATTTGCTTCCTTTCTTCTCTTCTCCATACATTTTTCTTCTCCAGCGATCTCTCTATCTCCCTCCCTACCTTGCTGTGTTCTTCGGTTCTTGTGGTGTCTCCGTCTTTGCCCTTCCCTTTCCCACCAGGCGTTTCTTTTTCTTCTCCTCCTGTCATCTTCTTTCTCTCGACTTCTAAACCTCTCCCCCGTCCAATCTTTCCGTCTTTCTTCATCATTCCTTCGTCTTCTCTTCAGCTGATCGTTCTGTCCGTCTTTCTTTCTCTTCCCCCGATCTTGCGCAAGGAGAGACAGTCGATAGACTCGACTAATCTACTCGAGAGAAAAGCTGAAGGCTGTTCCTCTCAAAAGTACTATTAAAGTGTTCTCTTGGTTGATCCATGGCTGTGATTCTTTGCACCAGGTCCAGAAAAGACGTGTCTTTCGATAAGGATGAATGTGTATGTGCATAAACTCGGGGCCCCTGTGAGAATTCACTCTGACTTACTCAACCCGCGACAGTCGATATGCTGGACCTCCTCTTACTAAAGACTCGAAAGAACAAGCCGCATGAGAAGCCATATGTCCTAACTCCATAGGAGGAACCATGTTGTGAAGAGAAGAAAAATGAAGGAAATTTCAAGTGAATTTGCTCTTCTTCTTCTTGATCTACTGCTTTATGCTAGGAAAGAAGGAAAAAAAGTCTTGAGGAAAGACCAGGTATTTCAGGGAGAGCCAAAGTGAGGTTTCTCACAAGAAAGAGTCAAGCGAGTAATTCTACCTTAGGTATCCTTATCCATGCACTCCATAGAAACATGCAGGCGGATTCATTATATTCCTAGGAAAAGACTGTCTCCGAAAGAAGAACGGAGAATGCCTGATAATTATGTCAACGACACAAGAGGCATGAAGATAGCTGGAGAGCGCACATCTGTGCTTGGTTGACAGGTGCAGTTCGTCATAGTACCTAGGAGGAGATTCTTCCAACCCAGCCATCTTTATTTGTTCTTACGAGGCACGCGCCTGCGTATTAGATGACGAGAGGAAGCTGCAACGATACAAGTCAAGTGGGCAAAGAAGGAGAGCTCACAGGTGCCAGAAGATCACCGGACAAGTGTGAGTGTGTGTAACATAGTTGGACGATAGAAGACATCCCGAGTGGAGAGAGAAGAAAGAGTCGACAGAAGAGAGAAGTAAAAGGAGCAGGAAGTCCCCAACTGGAAGAGATGGTTAGCTCGTGGCTCAAATGAAAAGGCTTAGCAGACATGAAAGAAGAAAGAGGCCGTAGTGTTGGCCCGTGCACACCTCGAGTGAATACTCAGCCAGAGACAAAGAGGAAACTGCAAGTGTGTAGGACCTAAAGAGAAGACGACTGGGCAAAAGAAGAGGTGGGCGGCCGTAGGAGACCGCTTGCTCCTACAGGGATGGCGCAAGGGAAAAAACGGGAGAAGGCCTCCGTATCTGTCTCATGAAATACGTTTCGAATGTCTAGTAACAAGATGATTTGCGAGCACCTCTTAACAAGAGAAGACCCGAGAAGCGTCCACAGAGTGGAGACGCAGAATCAACGATACCAGCAATGGGGCCGCTCTGGAGTCTCGCGGATCTGAGAGTCAAAAACAATCGAGAACGTTACACGTTCTCCGTTGAGCCGACATCTGTCTACTGTCTAGCCAAGGCGACTAGAGAGCCCGTGCATGCATGCTTTATCGAGAGATTTCATGTGCAACTTTGCGAGCGAGCGTGCCATGTTGTGGGGGCATGAAAACACCTCGATAGGATCGGACTGTACGGCAGCAGCCATCGACCCGACTTCTGGTGTTCCTACATACGGCGGGTGGTCCTTTTCCCACCAGCATAGACCGCGGAGGGCGAGACGCCGTGGTATCTTTTCATGGAGGTCGTCTCTCCTGCAGGAAATCCTACCCTTTTTTCCTTGTATCTGTAGTTCTGGGTTTCTTTGACGGGCATTTTGGCCTGGGGTCTCACTGTGGGTTCTTCGCCAGACCACGTAGGAGGTGGAGTGTACGTACACCCCACGTATTGTGTTGTCACGTCGAGGGCAGCAGCTGCACAATCGGAGGAAGGATTGTTTTGGTTTTGTGTAGTTCGTCTATATCTCTGTCAAAAAATGGGGCGCAGACCAGCACGTTGCTACCGCTACTGCAAAAACAAGCCTTACCCGAAATCACGGTTTTGCCGTGGTGTTCCAGATGCGAAGATTCGCATTTATGACGCGGGTCGCAAGAAGGCTGATGTTGAAGAATTCCCCGGCGTTGCCCACCTTGTCTCCGATGAGTACGAGCAAATCTCATCAGAAGCTTTGGAAGCTGCTCGTGTCTGCGCTAACAAGGTAAGAAACATCTTTCCTAGGCGATTCCATGCATTTCAATCCCCTGGCTTCCGTTCTTTCTCTCCAATTTGCGCGCATGCGCCTGTGGGGGTGTCACCCTTTGTTTTTTGTGGCAATAGTTCTTTTCGCGCCTGTGGGTACTTCCTTTTTATCCAGTACGTGCGACGGGTCTCTGCTCCCAGCAGGTCTGGTGTTGCTCGAGGAAACCAACGCTTCTCAGCCTCTACCCGAGGAGACTGACCATGCCTTCCCAGCAGTGTGTTTGTCTCTTCAACCTGAGTGTAGCTGTATGTTGTGTTCTGAAGTACCTCCTCTTTTGGTGGCCCTTATAGTGACCGTCGTTCCTTTTCTGATTACGTGCAAAGGCACCTTGCTGTGTAGAGAACAACAGCAGTTCTAATGCGCTTCATCATACACCGCTTCTGTGACCGATGGCAGGCCAATCACGCTCGGATGCCTCTTGCGTATCTCCAGTCCCCTTTCGCGTTTCCTTGTTTCAATGATGGGTTTCTTTACTCTTGTTTGGACACAGGGGGAACTTGATGTGTGGGCTTGCGTTTTCTTGTTCGCAGTACATGATCAAGAATTGCGGTAAAGATAACTTCCATCTCCGTATCCGCGTCCATCCCTTCCATGTTCTCCGCATCAATAAAATGCTTTCATGTGCAGGTACGTACAAATATTTTGTTGCGTTGGAGATTGGCCTTTACTTACCACTGTCCCCTACTGTGCTCTCTTCTAGTGTTCCGGCTCTATGTACTCATGCGTATGTGCACGGGTACATACATCCGTACCGCGTGTTTATGGCATTGCTTCAGTACTTCAGTTTCTGTAGGCGAGGCCCTATGGGGGTCTCTACTGCAAGCATCTTTATGTAGTACCTAGAAGGTGCCACCTCGAGAGATGAAGAAGCGCACTTTCTTTCGTACACTCAAAGAATGATGCGAGAGCGGTACAATAGGGCCGTCTTTCTGTATTTCCTGTCTCTTTCCATATGCGGTCGTCCGTTCTCTTCTTGGAGCTCAATTTTGCTCACATCGTCCCTATATCTCAATTTGGGTATAGGAGAACAAGCAAGGACCCAGTCTGCACGAAGATGTCTTTTTCCATCCTAGGTTCGATTCCTAGTCACTTTGAATCACCAAACGGCGCTCTCTTTGGCAATGAGCATGCATTTCTTTAGGCTGCTATCTCTTTGGACTGTGTCTCTGTTTTCAGGTGCTGATAGACTTCAGACGGGTATGCGTGGTGCCTTCGGAAAGCCGACCGGTCTTGTAGCTCGTGTGAACATCGGGCAGATTCTCATGTCCATCAGAACAAGGGTAAGACGTCACTCTCTGCTCTCCTGCATGTATCATATCGAGTGTCTTTACAGTTTGTCACCCTTCTTTTATTTGCTTCTGCGCTATTTCCTTTCAGAACGATACGACAAAGATGCCTTCGATATCTGCAGACATATAGAAGTCTTTATGTTCGTACATGTTCTTCACACACACATACATACGTCACAAAACTGTAGCTATTTTTGACGTCTCTTCTCGACATGTGTTTTGACGTCTCTTCTCGACATGTGTTCCTCTGTCGATGTGTGTGGCTTGTGTGCTTTTCTTACAGGAGAGCAGCGTTCCTATTGCTGTGACTGCCCTGCGTCGTGCTGCCTTCAAATTCCCTGGTCGCCAGAAGGTGTTCGTCTCGAATAAGTGGGGTTTCACGAAGTTCACCAAGTCCGAGTACAAGAAATGGCAAGCAGAAGGTCGCATTGTCTCTGACGGTGTTGATGCTAAGTGGATTGCCTCGAAGGGCCCACTGAAGAACACGTTTCCCGCTGCTGCAGACATCGTCCTTCCCGTGACAAACTAAACACCAAGCTGCTGGAGTGTACGTGCATACACTGGAAACACCCTAAGGATGAGAAGGACAAGATGAAAAAAAGGAAAGGCCCCTTTTCGTAGAAATAGAGAACATCGCATGTACGTGGCTTCTGGAGGAACCGTGCGGATGGGTGTCTACGTCGGTGTTATGAGAGACGTTCCTTTGCTATCTTCATAACGGAAAGACGTGCTCCTGAGCGAAAAAAGACTGCTTTTCTACGAGGGTTTCCTCATGTCTCACCTGTGAAGAGCGAAAAGACAGAAAGTCTGAGCACCTTGGATGTAGCGCGACCTTGATTGAATATACGAGTTGCAAAGTTGTAGCCAGTTCTTGATGCGTTGCGATCATCCACCTGCGTCCCGGACAACTAGGTGTATGGTGACGTTCGCTCAGATACGAGTCACTTTCGGATACTACGAGATACAGATGTTTACTACGTACGGACTCCAGATCCTTACCAGCTCGAGTTTAGCGACTATTCCAGTACAGTTTGTCCATGGGAGTTTTTGACTCTGCAGCCAGAGGCAACTCATTCACTCTACAGTGCCAGTTCGCAGGGCGCCCAGGGATATTTCTGATTTCGCGTGCATGTCTTGGATCTGGTCCGGCCCTAGATACGCGAAGGCGGCCCATAAAGGGCAGACTGGATTGCAGATGGAGGAAGAGCCGTGACGGATGTTGTTGAGAGCCCGGCTACCTTCGCTCGTCGTGGACGGCTTCACATGCACAAGCGTGAGAAGCGGTAGTCCGCCATGTAGGTATTTAGGCGAAGAATGGAAAGGTGGGCAAGTCTATTAGAGAAAAGTAGACAGAACCGGTGAGTTCTCGGTGCGAGGCGCGCAGGCGTTTACGTGCAGACATGAAGGAATGGACCGTGGACGCTTGAATAGGGTGAACTTGCATGGAGACTGGAGGGGATACGGGGCAACGAGGGCTAACTCAGTTTCGACGTACAATGGACTTGCGATTTTTGAACGACGGGTATTATCGCAACTCTAAGAAGGACGTTACAGCACGAGCATGTTATACCAAGCGTCATATCACGGATGTCCCAGCTTACACCGAAGGCCATATCATCAGTGGCGTTGGTTCTCTGCTTCCTGAAGGCTTTCTGCCAGATATAGTGAGTGATTCGTCATGGTCGTGTGTGAGGCCACCTCAGAAGCGCCGCCGGGGTTGTTCCGACTAATCTTACATTGTTGGTCAGTTCTGTAGACCGGGTCACCAGCCACGCAGAGAGCAGGCCAGGAATCCGTTATGAAGAAATCATCCAGCGTGCGCGACCACTTTCAACCTTCTGCCGTTTTGCCTGGGGGGCCTTCTCGAACCCGCACCCTTCTCAGTCTCTCGCGTCCTCTTCCTCAAGTGAGATGAGTCAAGCGGAGAAAAGAAGGGGATAACCGGGGGTTTCGTGAAGTGCATTGGATGGCCGGCTTACGAATGTGCTTTGGTAGGGTTATAAGTGGAAACCACAGGATCGAGCCTCTTTACCTTCGGAGCCCCTCAATGAGAGAAGGTAGCACAAAGCAACACCCGGGTCAGAGAATAAGGCTTCGGTGGACGGAAATGGACTCTTTTTCATTGAAAAAGTCCGATATGAAGTGAAAGGAGCTGCTATAAATTCATCAGTCTGGACAGAGGTGGAGCGACCTGTCACTTTCTACGACGACGATCGTTTCACTTAGTGGGAAGCAGGAGTACCTTGTCTTCGTATTCACGCAGTTCTTTACTGTCTACCTGTTGTCATACAGGCCCTGAATAATCGTGCTCAATGCACCTACGAGTTTCGATCTACTGTTTCTCCATCGAGCCAGCCAGTGAATCGTTTTCTCCCTTCGAGCGCTGAGTGAGTAGGCCAGTCCCGAGTCTTCCATCAAAAGCCGAGCTGCCTCGGGCTGTCACCTGAGATGCGCGTATCTAAAGATTTGATCGCAGCATTGTCATTGGCTTTTGCTGAAGTGAAATGAAGTAAAACGCGTTCCTGGGAGTTCCCTCTCCGGTTCATCTGAATGGGTGGGAGAGGCAAACGCCTCTTCACACAGCATGTCTAGGCCTCGTCAAGAAATATTGCCAAGCAAAAATTTACTGCTGTAATGTTCACCACTGACTAAGAGAAGATCCTCAGTCCTGCCGTTGCCATTGTCGTTGAGGTCCTCTCAATGCATGCCCCTTCGATACACTATACCTGTATCTAATTTGGTTGCATGCGTTTTGCATGTGATTCCTGTACCACTGCATATCAACCAATGAACAGAAACGACTGAAGAACACCGCACCCCCTGACTCATCTTGCATCTCTTATCGCACGATACATACGTTTCTTTTTCGCACATCGCCTACGGGAACCGGAGGTCGTCCGCCGTGGGACCGCATTTCCCGGAGCATGCACTGTTGTGGTGTAGGCAAGAGAAACAGCTACTCACTACCCAGTATCATTTCCTCCCTTCTAGTTCCTAAAAACTCTCTTTCGGTGGGCCTGAATGCAAATCATTCTCCTCGTTACTTGTACGTATTTCCATTTCCTACGACTGTATACGTAGATATATGTGTATATATCCATAGATACCTTCTACCGTCCATACACTGCATCATCACGTGTACGTACACACAGGTGGTGAATACCACTAGGACGATCGAAAGAGATCCTGTAGTAAATCCAGTCACACTGTAGTGCTTTTTCTCTCTTCACGACCACGGAATCCGTCACCCTGGTCACTTGTTTCTCCAGGTCGTCTTCTCATCATCCTTTGAAGCTTGCATCTTTTTCAGGAAGGGAAAAAGAGATTCCTCGTTCACTTCTTCCATTCTTCACGCCAATACCATATGAGCATCTCGAACACTTTCTCCCTCCGTAAGGAAGTCAAGGAGGACAGCGGAAAGACAGGAAATGGACATGACGTTGCCCTCTGATGGGGCGTTTTTCACAAATTTCATCTCTCTCTCCTTATCTTCCCTCCTTTCTTCTTTCTCCACTCTTAACTTCTTATACCCCCCCAATGGATGAGAGTGTACATACACTCCAGTTTTCTCCAGATTCTCGTCTCCCTATCGCACCTCTGGTGGCTGTGACGCCGCAGTAAGGAGTTCGACTACCTCTCTTTTCTTTCTTCGTTTCTTTGTTTTCTCTCCAACATGTCTCTTTCGTCTTCTCTTCGTTTCTTTTCTCCTCCTCAGAGGCGCTCTTGTTTTTCTAGGTGTACACGGGTCAGGGGTTCTTTCTCTTCTCCTTCTCCCCCGCATGAACTCTCTTATCCCGTAGAAACGAATCGAGACTTCTTATCTCTTCTTCTTCAGAGCACTCCTTCTACTTCATCTTCTCCGCAAACACCTTTTCCCTTACCGACAGCATATTCTTCCACTTCTTCCTTTTCTTCTTCTTCTTTCCGTTCTTTCTCTTCTCCACATGTAGAAATGCCCCAGAATCGGCGACCAATCTCTTCTTCTTGTACAACTACTAGGCTTCACCGTTTGGTGAATACGTACAAAGAGACAAGGGCACACAAGAGACCTTCGTCAAGTTCACAAGAGGCAACTGGAGAGGATGAAGAATTGGCGATATCGATAAGGAGTTCCTTATCACAAGGAGGCGACTCCCATGAAAGGAGAATAAGGAATGCATATGCAACAAGGAGAAGACGGATCGATCAGGTTGACGGTCTCTCGTGTAGACGTCCTAACAATAACGACTTCTTCATATCTCTTCCTCTTTCTCTTCGCTCCTCTTTTCTATCCTCTTTTCATAGTCTCCTTTCTCCTTCTCTTCTCCTCCGTTTTACTCTACACAGACATCATCAGACCCATCCAAGAAGAGATCTTTCTCTTGATTTGTATTCTTCGGTCACTTTCCTGCGTCTCTTTTCTTCTTCTTCGTCGCGAAACTCGCTTTCAGGGCCGAGTCATTCCACCGATTCTACTTCACTTAACACCTCCTCCACATCGCCGCCGTCCTCCCCTTCTACTGGTGACCGTAAACCCTCTCATTCCCCTGCTCTCAAATCTTCTTCGTCTTCTCCTTGTAACTCTCCTCCTTCTGTAGAGGCGTCGTCAACATCTTCTCTCCCTTCCCCAGTCTCTCCTTCAAATCAGCCTGCTGAGGCGTCAAGACTGAAGGGAATCTCTCAACGCGATGCAGAGCTACATGGGAGTGCCTTAGAAGCGATGGTGAGTTCGTCTCTCTTCAGTTCTTTCGAATTATATCTAGAGGATAACGTATGAGAAGGAGTAAGAATCCTCACTCTCTCTTCCACCTTAAAACACATCACAGGAAGAGAAAGAAGAGGCTCATCGAGGGATCTGCTGTTGCGGTTCTTTCTACATTCCGAGGTGCCTCTTGTGGCTGATCTATCTATGTCTTCGAGCGCATGGAGATACCTACACACACGTAGCTGTCTGCCTGCCTGCCTTCTTGCTTGCTTCTCTCTCTTCCGCTCTCTCTCTGTGAATATACCTACACATGGTCTTCGCTCTACATGCACGTATATCCTGTACGTTCTGTGTCATAACTTCTGGAGTAGTGCGGGAACATGGCCATCATGCTGTTTGCAGTTCTTGTCCTTCTATCTCTCTAGTTTTCTACAGCCTTGAAAGAGAAAGAGGAGAAGGCGCTGCATGCGGCAAGACACCGGGGAATAGAACTTTATCCTGGTACGTTAAGCAGTTGGCCTTCTTCTTCTTACATGGCGTCCCCAAGTTTCCGAAGACTTCTTCCTCTCCCTTCTTCTGTTTAGCCGTCTTCCTTCTTCATGGAATGCAAGCTCTTCTCTCGTACACATCACGCTTATCATTCACCTTTATATCAGCGCTCCTTTTTTAAATCTCTTTTCTCCTCTCCCTCCCCCAGCCTAGCACATACTTGTATATATCACTGTCACACTCAAAGGTCACGACACAACTACGGAACAGCGGGGGCAACATGAGGTTCTCCTTCTCGTCTATTCTCTTCTCCATTTCATGTATATGTATATATGTATGGATGTATGTACCTATACCTGGGTTATCCCCTATGGTATCTATATACGTGGCATTAGGCATAGATGTATGGGACTCTAGGAACCCCCCTAGTTGTGCTCACTGTAATATCGATTCTCCATAGAGAGATGTGTACTGATAGGTGGAGAAGCTTCTAATGGGAAAGGGCATGCATCACCCACCTTACCTGATACATCGAGGCTGCGCAGACAGCTCTAGCTGTGTATCTATCTATCTATCTATTGTCGACCTTTACCTCTCCTGTTCTTTCTTGTTTACCACTCGAAAAGTTTCTTGATATCTTTCCTTCACACGATACACTTCGTTTTCTTTCTTCGAATCTACCAGCTTACCTCTTCACCTCGGTAGAATGGTAGCTATCATACAAGCTCGTCTCTTAGGCCTTTATGAGACTTGCGCTCAGGAGGACCTGTGGATCGATACGGCCCTCCGCGTGACCCGAGCAGTCTCCTCATTGAACCTCATAAACTCACCCGTGAAGAACGATTCTTTCAGAAGATTTTTGTAGGTAAGTGGGAGAAGTTTTCTTTCATGCTCGTGTTTCTTTTTCTTCTTGTTCTTGTCTTGCGGCTCGAGGTGTCCAGACAGTTTACAGCAGCATGGGGGGGTGTCTCTATGGCTTTCCTAGAAGACTTGCGTTCGGGCGATGGTTACGCATCTCCGGGGTCGTGTCTGTTGCCGTATGTTGGTGCTCCTCCCCTTCCTCTTTGCGTTACTGTGTCCCTACTGCTCGGTTGAATTTCCATATTGATGTCGTACATCGCTATATGTTATGTATGCGTACATGCATGTAGACATACATTGTATACGCATGCCACATGCACTATTTAACATATACATACGTACACACTTACAGATGAACTTATACGTCGCGCAGTGCAGTAGCTCCGTGAAAGTGAGAAAGCTCAGAGCCGTGGGAAGCCGCTTCTTTATGAGTGCTCTGTCTTCCACTCAGCTTCGTGTGAAGTCACGTGTATATTGTGTACATGTGAAAGCTCAGCATAACCGTTGAACAAGAGAAGCGTCCGAGTATATCTGACTCTAGTGGCAGGGTGTATATACTTCGGCATCGGAAAGCCTAGCAGGTGACTCTCTGTACAGGTAAGATAGAAGAGACGACCGTGTGTATGTGATGCTGCTTACTGCCTTCCTCCTACAGGCTTACCATGGATTTTCTTTCTCTGCATGCTCTCTACTCCTATCGCACTTGTTCGTTACCATGTGAGAAAGCTAGAAGAACGAAAGGCTTTCACGTGAGTTCACATGCATTCTTCCTTTCCTTCATCTTCATCTCATCTTCTTACCTTCCTTCTGCTGGAGTTGTTGGTACACCTTTTCCTGTGTATCTGTCTCCTCTCCCTGACAGTTCTTTCCTTTGCATGCGGACTTTCGTCCGGACTGCTGTTGATGTTTCCTTCCTCTATCCCAGCGCATGCATCTGTGAGGTTGTCATAAGCTTTTCTTCATCTGCTGGACTCGTCTGTTCTCCATGGATCGCGTAGCCTTACCTCGACACGGGATGGGATGTCCAGTGGAAAGAGCAGAAAGGGAAGCTGATAGAATTGAGAATAACCGTAGAAGACCGTTACTCTCTGATCTGTAGAGTATCGTGTCCTTCTCTCTTCAGTTTATGTGACTAGATTTCTTCATAGATCATCTTACACTGTTCTCTCTCTTTCGTCGTCTACAGCAGAAGCGTGTGAGGTTATTGCCAGGACATTTCGTCTCCATATATAAGAGATTAAGCCTCCAGTCAGAGGATGTGATGAAGGCTTTAGCATGCCTCATGACTATCATTACTTATCTCTTCTCTCCTGAACAGCCGCGATGTGATGTTTCTTCTGTTTGCTTGGTAATACGGGCTTCGTCTCTGCTGTAGCAGAGCTCTTTCGAAGAAGTGAATACTCTCCATTCCTTCCATCTGTTCTATTGCTACCGTGACCCCCTAAGTCACGTCATCCCTCATCCAAGCAGCGTATATACACCCAGGTGCGATATAAGGCGCCAGGCAAAGAGAGACGGAAAGAAGAGATCTGCTAAGGGGGGGGAGGGAAACCGAGTAGCCTCAGTGATAGTTTAAGGCGATGTAGGGTGTGATCTGGATGGAAGTACATTTGCGTCTTTATCAGTTAACGGAGAAGTGTTTGTAAGTGAGAGACAGTACGCCTGCGACTCCATATCATTTCAGTTATCTTGTGATAAAGAGAAGGCAGCTTTATATGCTTTGTGTGACCGAGGTGTATCAGAGCGGTCATGTGTGCCGATATGAGAACGTACAGTAGAAGGGAAGAAAAGGAAGCAGTCCTTATCTATAGATTTCTTTCTCTGCCATCCTCGATGTTCCTTTTTCTTAGGAGAGAAGTAGCTGAAGATCTAGCTCAAGCGTCGCATGTCGATTTCTTCCGTCTCTGTTCCAACTTTGAGGAACTTCGGGAAGTTATCGAGCAGCCTGTTCATACATTCATTTGCTACTTCCATCCAAAGACACTCTCCTCTCATGTTATTCTTCCTATGCTTCGTGATGTATCAGAGCTCTTCAGGTAACAACACCCATCTCTATACATCTACACGCATTCGCCCACACGTTTGCGCATATGGAGACACATATGTATACATATGTATATCTGTATATGTACGTATGTACGTAGGTATGCATGGATATATGTATATGTATATACACATATACATGTATGCATATGGATCGGATATCTCGAGAGTAGGACCGTTGTCGAGTGTTGGTTCCTTTTTAGTTTGACGGGACAGCATGTCTTACGAGCAGTGTGGGAAGAAAAAGCATATCCTACATCTAATACTAGGAATATACTTACAGCGTTGCAATGGTATTGCTACTTGCTTGCAAACCTACTTACATCCATATGCGAGCTGCCTGTCTCTCACGTCTACGCCAACAGTATGTACCACCACCCTTTTTCAAGTACGCAGTTCAACACACCTCTAGATAGCTTGACCTGACGTCTAGCCGTATTTACGCATCCTTCAAGGGTGTGTAGTAGTTCGCTGATGAGCGTCTCGGACGTCCCCCTCGCCCGTTTCCGTTCAAGTACCGAGCAACGTGAGGTAGATGCTGTTCAATGGCTCGATAGCTAGTCAGAGCAGCATACACTTGTTTCACCATGTGGCGCTGTGGAGCTCATAGATGTTGATAGAAGGGAGATCTGCTACCGATAGAAGCGCTTCTCGTGCTTTGTATGAGAGCATGCCCTCTGTTCAGGCGGTTAGGGGTGCGAGCGTCTATCGCAGCAGTAGACATCTCTGATCGACTGACTACTCCTCCTCATATCTATCGTGTCTTTCCCTCGGCTCTTACACCACACGGTCAAGTTCTTCTTCCTTTCGCGTATGGAGGACAACAGCCAGCTGTCATTCCCTTCGAAGGGCCTTGGACTGCATCGGGAATTGTTAACGCTCTAGCAGATCAAGTTCCTTCAGCAGCTGCTGCTCTTGACTTTACCCGAGTAGGCCACGTATTATAATGATACGTTGCATTCCTTCAGACTTACGTCGTCGTTCTGAGAGAACAGCAGACGTAATGATGTGATTTTCTTGTTGTACTTCTTTTCTCTTCTCGATCGATCTATAGGAAAGGTATAGTTACATCTAGATTGTATGGACCGTCTTTGAAGCAGCGCATATCTCAGTTGATCTCTTGCGTCATGTTGGTGCAGATCGAGGTGCCTCGTCTCTAGGAATATAGGCGTTCATGATATTATTCAGCCTCATCACCCAATCCTAGGTCTCAGGACACACGCCATTGTATGTACACTATAGGAACACCGCGACTTTGCATCTTCATTCCCTGTGCTTTACCACCAGGTAGGATGTAAGTTCGCTTCTTCTCTTAAGGCGTAACTCCTGTCCAACCCCGGATCGAAATCTACATCATGCCTGTTTCTCTCTGTGTGGAGAAGAATGAGAGCATCTCTTTTCTTCCTACTCACGAGCCTGGTGCCCGCCTTCTCTTTTTGGTTTTCGTTTCACCAGAAACTTGAAGATACCACGGAGGACCTCAGGGACTGTCTCTTTTCTCTTGCGTTTGTCGATGGGTCTCCTGAGAGTGAAGGCAGCCAAGAAGCACCAACGGGAGGAAGCAAGAACAACGGCGGAAAAGAGATTCCTGGTTCACTGAAGACTCCGACTTCTATCGGGGATAGTACCTCTTACAGAAATCCTATTGAGCCTGTTGTTGACTTAGACACTGCAGGAGAAACACTGCATACAGCCATTCGTGCATGCGAAACAGCTCGGGCGAAGTTACGCGAGCAGGGACATCAACAGCAAACGCTTCAAAAGTAGTATTGAGTGTAGCGGTCAGATGGAAAGATGGAAATATCTTCATCATCAAGATGACTATGTTTGTACGTCTTCCTCGCTATGAAAACTGGACAGACAATAAACACGCCTACTTCTCCCGCCTTCTCAGTTGTACTCTTACATCTCTCTTACTCATACAGTCTACAAGGCGGGCGTCAAGAACTTCTTCCTGCCTTTCTCTCATTGTGCTGTTCTTTGTCACTCGCCTTGTTAAGTTTTTTCGACTTTTCTGGTAGACTACTTAAAACGTGAAAGCTGGGCGAATTCCTTTAATATGATCTCAAGCCTTCAGCTTTCTTTTCCTTTTGGAGAAATCCCCCATTGTTCCCATCTTCGTTGCTTGGCGTAGATGGTATATGTATGGAGATATGTGTTCGCGGCTGTCATACTGTCTTCTCACCTCACGCACCGGCACCCGTCCGTCGCGCACTCTGCTGGGGCAGATCATCACCCTGTTTGTTACTCTTTCTAACAAGGTCTCATGTTTAGTGAATGAGCGAGGAGACAGAGACAAGGTGCTTTTGGCTTGCCCATCAATCCAGTCAACCAACCATACGTACAAAGGATGAATAGAATTGCACATCTAGCCACCATATAGAGATCCTTTCAGTTTCATTCTTTCCCGGCGTTGTGACTCCGAAAACGCTCCGAGAGGTTCCGATTTTTCAAGCAATACTGAGGGGGACGCGCTGAGTAGCCTAGGGCTCGCATCCTTGTCTACCGTGCGTAGTACCTGCGCTGCCTCTCTAGGGGGGCCTGCATGCAAATCCGCTTGAAAAAGCATTGTGTGTGTTCTATCTTTTCATAGGTATCATTCTACTCGCTGAGGTGTGTATACAGGACTGCACGTATGTCCGCGCCTCAACTTGAAGGGAAAATCGCATAAGGAACTCTCGTCTGTCGCTTCAAACGACATGTGCGGGAGTAATAGAGGCCATACAAACATTCCTATGTGCTATGACCTGTGCGACCTCCTTTCTTGCGTAGCAGGATCGCGTCAGTGTTCGAAGAACTGCTGTCACCAGCGTACTGAAGCAATACTAGCCAGGCCTCTCAACAGGACTTATACTTCCTCATCCCCTCACATGGTTGCCAGTCAGCTCCTACGTATGAAGACTATTGATATCTCACGCTTTTTATTGGCCTACTGCGATTTCTTACTGGATTTTGGTGTCGTATTTGAATGGTATGTACATATATATATATACACCTCTTCTTTCTTTCTTTCTTTATCACGTCTCTTCTTTCCTTGCAAGAAGTCCGAATTCGTCCCTGAAAAGCCACCACCGTGCCGAACCGATCTTCTCCGTCCTTTCTCAGCTAGGTAACTAGAAATACTAGACAATAGGGGAAACGTAATCCTCTATAACAAGAAGCTTCAGATCATACCCTGTGCTTCTTTTTCTTCTTTCCCACTTAGACGGAAGAGAACCCTTATCACCATATCTCGGTCTGAAGGCGTGCACGCACGATCTTCCTCCCAGACAAGGAAAGACATCCTGCACTTCCTACACTTCTTCAAGAAACTCTCTATACCCTTCTTTTACACCGAGTATAGACCGAAACCGAGAGCTTTTCAAACAATCTCATCTCAGCGCTTGACTTGTTTGCTTAGAAAGACCCGACTGTATCATATATATATATATATACTCAAATCTCTCGGAACATGGCTCATTGGGTGAACATTCAGAAGTAGACCGTAGGCTTCTTTAGCACGCATGCATGCATGTGTACGCAACTCCCCTCTCGTTTAACTGACTCAATCATCCAATCAATCAAAGTAAGCGTAGGAGTCACACGCAAATGATAAGATAAATTTCTTGTCTTTTCCCTTGGCATGTACGTCACGCCTACTTACACATACATCCCATCTGTCCATTCATTCATTCATTTTCAATTGACAAAGAAAGCAGAGAAAGTCGTTAAGATCTACTTTTAAAAACGCAACAGTATGTTTCTCCGTCTAGTCATCTACTTCAGCATAGATGGAATCCCTGCGTCTTGGGGATCCTCACCAGCACCCCCCTGTCACCGTCCTACTGCATGCAAGAACAGAAAAATAGAAAGACTTCATAAGTGTAACAACTAACTCTTTCTGAAACCCCACAGCAGAACAGATGTGATAGATCACTCACTACCTATTGACGCATGTGGACCATGTAGATACCTGTATATATGTATATATTCTCTACCTAGGGAAAGAGTGCGTTCGTACGTACTCATGAAAACAAACGTCGAAATGGCATCTGATAGGATCGGCTTGAAGCTCCACATGCTCTTTCTTGCTGTCTAGACTTCGAAGCTCATCCATACACACACATCCCTCTCTCAAATGTTTTCTTCTATTCCAGGAGGCCATAGAAGCACGCCGTAGTCCGTCATATTAGAAACCCATCGCAACAGTCATATCCGCACCCTGTCTCTTTCGTCTTTCGAGTGAGCTATCGGCATTCGTGCCTCCTCTTCGTCTCTCTTCGATCTCTCCCTTGACAACAAGAGCCCCCCTTCTTCTCTTTTCTTCAGAGACACTTGAACTGTAGAAGTCTTCTTCGTGGAGGCCGGCGACACTGCTACTTATGCGCCTTCGTGTTTGACTAAGAGATTGACTCAGCTTCCCCATAGTCGATATAGAGGTCTCTTCTCCTTGACGATCAAGACAAGATGCATGCTGTTGTTGCTCTCCTTCTGGTTGTTCTTCATATTGACGACGTCGGTTATATTGTGGGGTCCGTTCATGGTCTCCTATGGCGCTATGAGAGGTAGAAGACGGTGCATGCGAAAGGGAACTGCGCTTTGTTTGATAAGGCGTAAGATCCAAGAAGAAACAGCGAGAGAGACCTGAGGGAGGTATCTTCGCCACCCCGACTAATGTCTGTGCGGTTGAAAACATTCTGAAAGAAGAAAAAGAAGAAAAGAAAAAGAATATAGACACGGATATAAAGATTAAACACAACGGGAAGGCTCTCAGTCACGGGACTACAGGCAAAGAGCTATGTAGAAAAGAGATCTACATAACGGACGAGACAGTTCGTCGAAGAAGAAGAACACATACAGCTGATCTCTACATAGACAATCCCGGTTGCGTACATGAAGATTCAAGGTGTTTTAAATGGCGAAATCACAGTGAAGAAGATCTCATCCACCGCACGAGAGAATCCACACTCATGTATCTACCCCCCTATCCATTCACATGTCTCTCATCTATGTATCTCTATTCATCGATCTGGCTTTAATCTAGATATCTCTATAACGATCTATATGCACCCTTCTCTTTCGCGATCTTCTATATAGAGAGCACTTAGGCCCACTAGTAGTACTGACTAGCTGGGGCTTTCTCTCCAGCTCTTACTACTTCACGTGGACAGTTGCATGTGAACTAAACGAATCGCTGTCTATTCATCGGAGACTATACAACGTGAGAGGCTTGTCTATCTTTTTTCAGCAGCTACGAACAGATAGTGAGATCTCTTCTTCTGTTTCTTCCTCTTTCTCATATACTCCACTTCCTTTTCTTCTTACTTATCTTTAAGCGAAACAAAGAGCACTTGAAGGCCCGCACGCTGAGAAATCATCTTGATGGTACGAGCGAGATTCTGACGTCGATGAGGATCGAGAGGAGCATCGACTTCGTCAAAGAGAAGAAAAGGAATTCGAGGGACGAAGGAAAGGAGAGCTAACACAAGAGATAGAGCAGCTACTAGACGTTCTCCACCGCTCAGTAAATGCAGAGGTAAAACTCTCTTTCCCGGAGGCACGCAAATAAATGCGACTCCACTACGAAAAGAAAAAAAAACACATACACAGACAGAAATACATACAGATGCATACATAGATATTCTTACGTACATACATATTCATACGAACATACTCACATAACCTACATATTCATTCCTTTTTTCATACATACATAGATAGCTCGACACCTTAGGTGTCGAAGAGATGAATGAAAGTATTTCAGCCTTAGAGAAGATTTGTATATGCATACACACATATATACGTCTTTGCCTACTCGGGTACAGAAAGACGAAAAGCACTTATATATATACATGTGAAGATGCACAAACATATATATATATATATACTTAGCCAGTATCTCCCGTAGCCACCTACATCCATCCATACTAGTAATAGGACAGTACCTTCATACTACCGCCTCCTTCACACACGCTCCTGACAACGAGACTAACTAGAGTGCATGTTTGCCTGTATGTGCACGGGCAGTCAACCACCTTCATATGATTCGAAGTGATGCATGTACCTGCCATATACGTGAGAGTATGTGAGACATGTGCCTCCTATATTATATAGATATTTTATTTATAGTATTATGGTAGCTCTTACATGTTCACCTAAGCGAAAGAGAAGGCGAGAACACGGGAACTCGAAAGTCACACGAAGACATGCATGCACCCCGTCACCACCAGGCACGCTCCAAGTGTACATACACCCCAGGAATCCTTTCACACTCGGCTTCTTCTCACATTTCACAGAGATGCACCGCGTCGCTTACCACGAGAAGGCTTCTTCTTCGACTCCGAGAACATTATGACTATCGAACTCCAACTCAAGAAATGCACTTCCTTCTCCCATAGGCAAGGCGGGCACAATCTCATGATGTCTTCCTTCATTCTTGACTTCTCCTCCTCCTTTTCTTTGTTTGGATGACGACCGACTACTCGAGCTTTCCCATCGTAAGGCCTCCATACTGAGATGAGTCAATTCTCGAAAGAAAAAGTTGACTGCATGCCTGCAATGCTCGAAGCAAGTCAGAAAACGAACATTCCGTTCACGTCTCAGATGCTCTAGACGTTGCTCAGCATCTTTCGCCTTCTCTCGGCATTGTACTGTCTCCTGTTGTAAGGCTGTCACTTGTTCTCTATTCTTCTTTTCTTTCTCTGTCACCTTCAGATTTGGTCGAAGTCCTCGAAGCCGAGCAGCCCGAGCGAGAAGAATCTTCTCTTGACTTGAGGCAGCTTCTGAAAGAATCGAGGGAGCTGTTTTATGGGAGGAGATGAACTGCAAAGAAGACGATAAGAACAGAGAGAAGCATTGGAGAAAACTTCTCAATCTTTCTAGAATCGGACGAAATCGAAGGAGAAGAGGGATGCTCACTCACTCACTCTGCTGCTGCTGCTCTACAGGGACTCGAGCAAGCCTATGCGTTATCGTATGGGGTTCACATACTGACAAGGTGTATACGAGCAGCGAGAAGAAGAGACAAGTAGGCTCTTCATCACCTCGTTGCATTCCTTCTTAACCTCCTGAGGGAGATCGTTTGAATAAGTGAAGAAAGGTCTTTAAGAGGTGAGGAGACAGAACAAAGAAAGACACGGAGAGACCCACCATCTCCTCCCCCAGCCCTTGATGAGTCACTTCGTTCTTCTTACCTCACGTTTTTCTGGAGAGAGCTTGGCAAAATCGACTTCAAACATCTTCTCCTCAGGCCGAATGGGTCCTCGTTCTTCTTCCTCGTCATCGTCTTCGACCTCGTCTTTTCCTTCTTTCTTCTTATCTTTCTTCTCGCCTTCTTCGTCTTCTTCGCCTTCGTCACTACTCCATTCATTACGTGGGTGCCGCATCTCCGAGCTCCGGTAGAACTTCCACTGACGTCTCCTTGTCTCACTGCGAGTCTCTGGGCCTAATCTCCTTGTTCTGTCTCCTTCTTTTCTTTCTCTCTCAGATTCTTCGCTCTCCTCTTGATCATCGTCATCATCGTCTCCGTAGATCACGGCACGCACACCACGCCAAGTCCCTGACGTAAGAGGCAATCTAATACCCTTCTGATCAGCTTGACGAAGAATACGAAGCTTATCTTCTTCTCTCTGTTTCTTTCGTCCTATCGCCGCCTTTTCTTCTCGTGCAAGTCTCTGCTGTTCGCTCCGGACTGCATCCACTCGCTCACGGATCTACGAAGAGAAAGAATGAGACAGCAGGGACAGGCAAGGGCATCAGAGAGAAACGAGACAGGCGAGCAAATCAGAGAGGACGGAAACAGTTGCTGACTAAAGGCAGAAGAGACAGGCGAGTAGAGTATAGGGAACGACGACAAGCGCCCAGGAGATCACACGGAAAGAGACAGACGAGCTTTCTGTCCCCCAATCTATAAAGTGGATCTTTCTCAATGATTTTGACTGCCTGACTGTCTTAGTTTAGTTCCGCCAATTCTCACTGGCATCAAAGTATCACGGCGGCACTTTACGGGGTGTACCTACACCCTCCCTGCGCGGTTACTAGCACAACAGTGTAGATATAAGCAAGTACTCTTGAACGGCGATTCTCTAGAGATACATTTCTCTTCTGGCCAGCCGACAAGCAAGATTGCCGTGCTATCCGTCGCTACACCTGAAGGAACTCCTAACGTGAACAGCAGAATAAAGCGAAGAGCCATGGGAGGAGAGAACAACATGTCGAAATCATTTGAAGAAATACCATGTACGGCAGTATAAGGAGACAAAACACATGGATAGAAAGAGGGCGCATCCGTATCCAGTGGGTGTACAGAGATGCTAGTCCAAAGACTTTTGACTCGCACACATAGATAGATAGATAGATAGATTACAGATAGATAGATAGATAATGATGTATGTGATGACGACATACCTGAAGTAGGTCTTTTTCATAACGACGTAAATCTTCCTGTAGTTTCTTGCACTCTTCCTCATTCTTATCTTTCTTTTTCTCTGCATCTTCAACTTCCTTCTCTGTCAGTTCAAGCTGTCTAAGTAATCTTTGCTCGTCATCTCTTGCTCTTCTCTTCTCACCCCACCTCTGGTCACTTCCTCCTTCCTTCATCTTCTGCTTTAGTTGACTTAACCGATCAGAGCAGTCGGCTAACTCAGCCTTAAGATGCGCTTCCTGCGCATGCAATGAAGCCGCCTCAGCTCGCCGTGACTGAAGACCCAGCTGAAGTCTTCGTTGATCTAGACGGACATGCTGCCGACCAACCATCTCATCCAGAGGCGCAAAGTGCTTAAGCTGTTGTTGCTGAAGACTACAGTGCATCTGAAGGAAGAAGAGAAGAAGAAAAAAGAAGAGATAGATAGATATAGATATGGATATAGATAGATACATATTCACAGCGGCGCTACGGTGGGAAGGAGATTTGTGTATTCTTTGATCAATTCTAGGTTCATTAGGAATACCTAGAGAAGGAGTAAAAGTGCAACTGAACTCTTATCGCCGCCTTTCCACTATGTCATTAGGCATCTACCTTTCATCTATCTACCTGTCTTTCAACTTTCTATCTATCTTACGTCTGTCTATCTATCTGTAATCTGTCTGCTTTCACTACCTATCCCCTTGAGTTCTCTTGAACAGAACGCCACGTAATGAGCTACCTACGCTACAAAGATACATATATACATCGTATGTATCTATACATATACATACGCAACCCATTTTGTGCTGTCTTCCACAAGAACAGAGGGCGATCAAGAATACATAGGCAGAATTCGCTCTTGTTGACGAAGTGACTTTCTCCTCCTCTCTAGTAGTAGATAGATAGATCAACAAGCATCAAGTCGTAAGATGCTTTTCAAG
>NW_027154592.1:0-5081 GCF_002600585.1 Cystoisospora suis
GTTGCTTTGTCGTGGCTCCGTTCCTGAGCTGGAATAGGCATCGAATGTGCTGAACAGCTTTTCCTAAGCTTTCGTTCCCTATGGAAAAGTAATTCTTGCGTCTTCCTCCTATTTCTCTCCCGAGATAGATGCCGCAGGTCTTGAATGGGATAGGCTCGCCTTGTACCCGGAGAGGATCCTTCGGCGCCTTCAAATAATTTCCTGTGGGCACGATTTCACACTTGGAGGCATTGAACTTGCCATCCCAGCCCGTTGCCCAATCACCTAAAGCCTTGATGCGCTTCTGCAAGCGCTGGAGCTGGCGATCGATGATGGCTAGATCGTCAGCGTAGCCAAGGTACGGAATATGTCCTTGAAAGTGCTGCACCACGTATCCTCCCGATTGTTCATCGATGCATGCGTTAACTGTTTCCATAAAGAGGATGAAGAGGAAGGGGGAGAGGATACCACCTTGGGGGGTGCCTCGTTGTATCTCGAAGTCCCGAGTGCAATATGAGCCTTCTGCATCTGCGCCGGTGATGCACGCCTTTCTTTCCTGGAGAGTCAGAGCGCAAGCAAGCCTTGTTAACCTGCCACTGCTTCGCCGTGTTAGCCTGATGAGCTGCCGTACAGCTAGCTCGATAGGGATGCTGTCAAACGCTTTTCGCAGGTCCATCAGCGCCACATACTGTCTCTTTTTCGTCATCTTTGCGTCGTCGCTGATGGTGCGGAGGATGAGGTGCTGTCTCGTCGTCCCACGGTGGTGTTCTCGAAAACCGGCTTGCCAATGGGAGATGGAGGGAATATCCTTGAGCCTGCGCAGGATGACTAGCTCCAGAACCTTCAGGTCGGTGTTGAGCAACGTGATGGGTCTATAGGTGCTCGGATCTTCGCTATCCACGTCCTTCTTTGGAATAAGGATAATGTGCCCTGTCCTCGTATAGCCACGGAGTAGGTCTGGATCTTCTAGGTACCTGTTGAATGTAGCTGTGAGGAAGGTGATGAAGTTCTGTTGACTCCGGAGGGCTCGATAAACCTCGTAGGGAATCCCGTCTGGTCCTGGCGCCTTGTCTCGTCCTAGTTGACTAATAGCCGCTTGTACCTCGTGACTTGTGAAGACGTCATCGACTGGCGAGCGGCGTAGAGCTCCTTCTCTCGTAGACCAAGCCAGGATCGTTGATAAGGCACCGGCGGCTATGGTGTCTTGCGAACTGGTTCTTCTCGAGCTGCTGGTGAGGAAGTCGAGGGTAGCTGCGGTGCTTGGGGCTGAAGATGTAGTGCGTTGGTGCTTTCTGAGAAGGGCCTTCCTTATCTTCCATAGCTTTAAGTTGGCTAGATTAGTCGTAGTACTTGTAGTGGCGATAAGGTCCCTCCAGCTGTTTCGTCGATGCTCGTAGAGAATCTTTCGAATATTACTAAGTCTGGTGGTGATCCGCTGGTCGTGGCTACTGAGTTCGAGTGAGGCCTCGTGTCTTGCTTCCCTGTAGAGCTTGTACAACGTTCTTCTTTCCTGATAGGCCTCGGGGGGGAGAAAAAGTCTTGTCGCTTGACCCTGCGCCCGTCGGAAACCCAGGTACTTGGATCCTGCCCTCGTGAGAAGATCTTGTAGGGCAGCTAGCGAAGATGACGGGGCTTGGCTGTCTTCCAGTTTCTCCTCGACGGCCTTGGCGAACGCCTCAAGATGGGAAGGGCTCTCGAGTTTCCTCCAGTTGACCGAGGGACCCCTTCTTCTTTTCCCATCTTGTGGAGTGGTTCCCAAGTCTCCTGCTCGTGTGCGCTTCTTGAGAGGAAGACGGAGGTCGAAGACAACTGGAATGTGTCTCCAGTTGCTTCGCTGGCTGGGAAGCGGTGCTGGCTGGAGAGTCGTGAGGTCCGCAACGTAGCCGGCGATTCCCTGTGTTGCCAACACGAGGTCTAAGGTGTTACCTCGGCTGGTTCCTTGAAGAAGGTGGGTGGGCTTCCGCGGTCCACATAGCTTGATCCCATGCAGCAGCATCCACTCACGGAGTAGCTGGTGTCTTGGCGCTTGTGGCTGCTCGAGAGGGGCGTTGAAGTCGCCACATATCACTGCTTCCGGTCCCAGGAGGGTAGAGATGTAGCTGAGGGCTTGTTCAGCTATCCCTCTTTCTCTGTTGTTGCGAGGACTGATGTAGACAGAGATCACTCTCACTATCCCATCCCGTCTGATGGGCCGGGTGTCCTGTGGGATGCGGAGGTCGTGGTAGCGTACACACCAGTCTCCTGCGGGGCCAGACTTCCCACCTGTCTCTGGGACGTGGCAGCTGTTAGACTTGAAGGCGAACCCTGTCCCACAAGGTCCCGCTGGATCTGGGATGAAGATGTAGCCGCCGTTGAATATGGCCCTTGATCCTCTTAGATGAGCTTCAGAGATGCAGAGGATGTGGAGGCCTCGAGCTCTACACCACGCTGACAGGGCCGCAATCTTGTCTTGACGAAGCCCTGAAGAGTTGTAAGTCCCTATCCGCATGCATAGATGTTGTTGGTCATCAGTCAGCCGCATTTGGAGCCTCCCTGTCCCGTCCTCGTCGTCTTCGTCGCTGATGATCACCTCCAGGTCATCGTCAGAAGCAGATCCTGGTTGCTCTGAACCCACTGCTGGTTGTTGCTCTGACGCCACCGTTGGCTGTTGGTCTGGCCCCCCCACCGTTCGTTCCGTGCATGAAAGCTGCTGAAGTCGTTGAAGAGCGTGCCCCCACGGATCCCCCCGTCTAGTTGCGTCCCCTACCGTGTCCCACATTTTCCCAAGTGGCTTAATTTCTTCATTTGTCTTTATAGCTTTGGTGAAGAAGAGGCTTCTGATCCATTCTTGTCGAGTAAACATCTTGCTAAGCGGTCTTGTGGGAGTACACTCAGAAAGCTGTCGCAGGCTTCTTAGCAGCCTGCGACGGCGGAAGTGATGTACGAAGCCGCGTGAGATCCATGTGTCGAGTAGCGGGCTCAAGCCAACCTCGTCCCACCGTACTATCGTGCATGCATTGCAGATGTAGTCGTGGATTGAACCGTCTTCTATCAGGGGAAGAGGAGCTGCACAAGTAAGTAACCACGCAGCTTCTGCAAGTAAGCATCTCTCNNGAAGTGGAGGAGGACCGTGGGAGATGTGGGAAATGTCATGGTCTTCTAGCAAAAGTCGAGCTTTGATCCAACAGGAGAAGAAGGAGTTGCATGCAACTGGAATAGAGTGGGTGATGGGAGGAAGTCGAAGGAATCCGTAGGGGCTTGGGAGAAGAGGAGGTGGAGGAAGAGGAGGGTGGACACTGGAGACATGGCCGAGAGGATTGGGGAGGAAGGCGCGTGTGTCTCTGGCTGTCCTTGAGGGCTGCTGTCTCCGCATGGGTCTTGAGGGCACTTGCCCAGCAAGGCGCCGTGCCTGTAGCCGGTACCTCTCCTGAGTTTTGCGCGTCATCCTGAAGTGAGAAGGCAAGAGGCCGAAGAGGAGAGGCTGGACTGGCCAACCGAAATGAAAAAAAAAAAAAAAAAAAAGATTTCTGGAGGAAAAATGGCAGCACTTAGGTACTTTATGCAATTTACAGATTCAGGTGCTGTGAGAAAAATGGCAGCACTTAGGTATTTTATGCAAATTACGGATTCAGGTGCTGTGAAAAAAATGGCAGCACTTAGGTACTTTATGCGATTCATAGTAATTAAGTGCTGTAACGAAGATAGCAGCACTTCGGTACTTCATGCAGTTTCATAGTATAGAAGTGCTGAGAGAAAATGGCAGCACTTAATTATGCGAGGCAAGCGCCGAAAGGAAAAGGCAGCACTTAAGTGCACAACACAAGTGCCGTAAGGAAAAGGCAGCACTTAAGTACACAACACAAGTGCTGTAAGGAAAAGGCAGCACTTAAACACAGAAGACAAGTGCTGAAAGAAAGGGGGCAGCACTATTGAGTGTTGATAAGAAGTGTGAAACGTAAAAGGAAAGCAAGACTGAAGAGAAATAGTTCTGATGCAGTCCTTGTCCGAGCCTCCGAGCCTCTGTCGAAAATGGGAGGACTCTGGTTAGAGGAAGAGGGGGAAGAGGTTTGAAGGGGGATCGGGGGGATAATCCGTCTTGGGAGGTGGACCTAGCCGCACCTGCACGGGAAGTTCATAGATAGGCGCAAGTCAAGTTATGCATGCATGCGGTGTACACATATACTAGATAGTTTAAGGAGCAAGGGAAGGGCTCCTCCTCGCCCTATCCAGTGAGCGCCTTCCACACACGAAGAGCGCCCCCCTCTCCATATGGTGTGAACTAGCTAGCTAAGAGCCACACAGGTGACTGTTTAACAGAAGGGTAAGATGTATGCATATATTTATATAGTAAGGAGCAAGGGAAGGGCTCCACCTCGCCCTATCCAGTGAGCGCCTTCCACACACGAGGAGCGCCCCCCTCTCCATAGTAGTCTATCTGGCTAAGTTATATATATATATATGTATATGACAACTCTTTATATTATATAGTATAGATACATATATATTTATGTAATAGCTGCGTAACATATATATATATGCACATGTATTCAAATGTTCTATATACCGAAGACGTATGTAAAATTTATGCAAGTCGTACGTATGATATATGCATTAATATAACTTATAGATATTTACGTGGTATGCTCAAATGTGTTATATGTGCAATGCATGAATATATAGGCCTACAAAATATGTAAGTTCATTACTATGTATACTATGCTTATATATATATATATAATATGTATGTATATAGTATCCAAAATATCTAAGTAAAATTGTAACTAATGGAGCAAGGGAAGGGCTCCGCCTCGCCCTATCCAGTGAGCGCCTTCCACACACGAGGAGCGCCCCCCTCTCCATAGCCAACTAGCTAAAACGACCAGTACGACTAGCTGTCTAGATATCGATAGCGCAGCTAGGTGGCTGGCTCAAATAAATCGCTAGCTGGCTGCTGGCTGGCTAGCTGGCTAGCTATGGAAAAAAATGGCAGCACTTAGTTACTATATTCTGTCTAGAAACTGGCAGCACTTAGGTACTCTAAGACTACTACAAAATCGCTAGGGTGGCTGCTGGTTCCTGGCGCCCATTGCTGGGCTCCCTCCCCCTTTCGGGGCCAAAATAAA
>NW_027154592.1:5222-5868 GCF_002600585.1 Cystoisospora suis
CCCAAACCTGACCTTATTTACAATCCTGCCTCTCCCTGAGAGCCCCCTTTTCTGAAAGGGCAAAAAGAATGGAGAGCCGAGCTAGCCCGACTACTCCACCAGAAAAAATAGAGAGAAAAGGAAAAAGACAGTGCCATTCCGTGAGGTCCGACACGTCTTAATCCTGTTTCTCCCCTTTTTCTGTGAAAGGGGGAGGTACGGAACCAGACTTTTTCACGACACAGCACTTACTTCTAATTCCATAGGTTCACATATGAACACAGGCCCTAGTTAAATAAACTATTGCTAAGGTGGAGAGTTCCCTGGTTAAAGTACTCTAATATAAAATATGTAAGAGGAGAGAGAGAGAGGAGAGAAGAGACAAGATCCAGTGACTTGAACCTCAGGAATGTAGTTCTCGGAGATGTCGAAAGTTCTTGGCTGAAGAAAAAAGCAAAGCTCCAACAACACCAAAGATGGAAAAATCGGAAGAAGAATAAAAATGAAAGAAGTGACGGATAGCGAACGGTCCCTGCTAGCCACCCAGTGATCGCAAGAGTGCAGAAAGACGCGGGGAGAAACCCAAGACGCTGTCCTAGCTAGCTAGCCAGCTAGCCACCCCACACTATCCACTATCCACTATCCACCAACCACCTTAAACTGTAAC
>NW_027154592.1:5925-6383 GCF_002600585.1 Cystoisospora suis
CTAGAAACGATGGTGGGGGAAACACGAAAAACGGTGGGCGACGTCCAACCACGATGACGGAAATGACGGCGGTCAAGAGGAGCAGCAGAGAAGCAGAAGGCGGAGACCAGGTAAGCAGAAATCTTAAGAATAATCCACGTAGAGCACCAAATCCTCGTAGAAATTGAAGAAAGAAGGTAAAGTAGACCAAAAAAAGAAGAAGAAGAGGAGAAAGACGAAGAAACTGCTGAAGACGGCGACCAGGTAAGTAGCTCGCTGGCTACTGTTGCGGTAGTGCTTGCAGGCCAGGTAGATGAGGAAGAAGAGAAGGGAGAGAAGCCGAAAGAAGAAGAAATAGGAAGGAAACATAAAAAAAAAGGTCCTAAACATAAAATATCAACTATTAAAAACAATAAAACAACAAAACTGACATCTCTGACCGAGTTTCCCGAGTTTCCCGAGTTTATGAGATTAAAGGC
>NW_027154593.1:0-796 GCF_002600585.1 Cystoisospora suis
AGATGGCGGCGGCGGAAGCGGGCTAGGTGGTAGTGGTCGCTATAGCTTAAGGTGGTCGATGGATGGTGGACAGTGGATAGTGTGGGGTGGCTAGTTGGGTAGCTAGCTATGACAGCGTCTTAGATCTCTCCCCGCGTCTCCTCGCGTTCCGGCAAGCCCTGAGTGGCTAGTAGGGCACAGTGGTTTCTGCTCACTTCTTTCATTTTTATTTTTTCTTCCGAAACTTTCATCTTGGGTGTTGATGAAGTTTTGCTTTTCTTTGCAGCCAAGAATTTCGCCATCTCCGAGAACTACGTTACTGAGGTTTAAGTCACTGAAACTGGTCTCTTCTCTCCTCTCTCTTTCCTCTTACATATTTCATAATAGAATACCTTAACCAGGGAACTTTTTCACTTTAGCTATAGTTTATTTAACTAGGGCCTGTGTTCATATGTGAACTTATGGAATTAGAGGTAAGTGCTGTGTCGTGATAAGTCTGGTTCCTTACCTCCCCCTTTCACAGAAAAAGGGGAGAAACAGGATTAAGGCGTGTCGGACCTCACGGAACGGCACTGTCTTTTTCCTTTTCTCTCTATTTTTTCTGGTGGAGTAGTCGGGCTTGCTCGGCTCTCCATTCTTTTTGCTCTTTCAGAAAAGGGGGCTCTCAGGGAAAGGTAGCGTTGCAAATAAATTCAGGTTTGGGGTTTCCCAAATCTGGGTTTATTTTCAATTCTGTCTCTTTCTGGGGGTCTTCTTTTCTTTTGTTGGGGACTTCCAGGAAAAGGCAGGTTGTAAATAAGGTCAGGTTTGGGGTTTC